>NC_058162.1:12264542-12564542 GCF_020080835.1 Cotesia glomerata
TGAATTTCAACGGTATGATTTGATGCCCTTGAAAAAAAAAATTAGATAATTAACGTTAAGCAACTATAATTACTGACTTCAAGAAAATATCAAATTAGTTTAACAACCGTAGCATACTAATCACACTAATCTCATGTTTAAAAAATATTATGAGTGAATAAAAGGTGATACCTTTCAAGATTTGTTCGATGAAATAGATTACGTAAATTCCGCAATTGAAACCATCCTTTTCATCTTGAGATGGATAAACCATATTTTTTAAAAGCCAATCATTCTTTTTGTTTTTGCTGGGGAAAACAGCACTGAAAAATTTTTTAAAATTCGCCGCATAAAATTCGGGATCTTCTTTTATTTGGCCAGAATCTAATAAATAAATCCATTTCTCTTTTAATTGAATATAAACTAGAATCCAATGAGAGTTCTGAACATGACACGGAAGAAATAGATGGGTTTTACGAGACCATTGTTTTTTCATATTGAGATAGAAGTTCTGATCAAAATTTTCTACTGAATTTTTTAAAATTTTAGAGCTATTTTCACAGATAACATAAGCTGTTTTTGAATGTTCTGGCGAGTTTATAATAAATGTAGTAGCACAGTAGTCGATGGTAAAGTTCAAGAGCCATCCTCTGTTGTACAAAGTATTGTAATCTTCTCCGTTCAATTTCAAAATTGAATCATCATTGAGGCTCTTCGTTAGAGCGACGGTATATTCACGAGGGCAGTTTGGATGATAATAATAATCAATATTTTTTATCGTACCGTTGTTATGAAATATCAGAGCAGGAACTTTTGACTTGTCGATAATTCGTTTCAACCTTTTTCCTTCTTGGTAAGGAATCCTTGGAGCTTGTTTCGACTTGTCACGATTCCATGCTTCCTCTGATTGAATGTTATCCGGCTCATTTACAACACGTCGCTTTCGTAATATATTAACTTTCGGTATCGGTAAATCTAATTGTTTATACCGAGATGAAATTGCTTGCCACCGTTTATCTATGAAATGCCCAGCTTTGACAGCAATGTTTTTTTCAATTTTGACATTTTTAAAAAAGTTTTCCACTGACGCATTAGATGAGTGCCTCTTCTCTTCCCGTGCGGACAGTGACCAGAGAGGAATGAAAGGAATGATTCGCATCATTGCATACTCGACGAAAGTCTTGCAGCAATTAGCATTATCTTTCAATTTATTTTCTTTTTTCAAAAGCTCGGCTTTTTCGTAAATTTCATTTTTCACTGGTAGAGCGTCTAAATAAAACGGGCTTGACTTGTAAACCGGTTTTGTCTTCTGATCTAATTTTTGTCTTTTTTCACGTTCAGGGTTATTATCCTGATTAGATTCATCGCACAATTCATCATCAAATTCACAGTCAAGAACATCTTCGGGATCATCTTCTTCATCATCATCAAAGTCGAGAATTTCAGGAGCATCGGGCAGATCAGATAAGAACTGGAGAGAATCGAACAGCTCTTGATTTTCTTTAGGATATAAAAATATCACAAATATTGACTGCAAGCATTTCTTCAAAATTGTGTAGTCTTCTATGAAGACTAATTTAGCCATTATTTCCAAGATGAAAGCCCTCAATCTTTTTTCTACCCGTCGTTTTTGTAATTGTCTTGATAACATCTTCATAAAATGTGGGTAACAAACGTGCACGGGGAGAAGCTTGAGGGTTTCATTAGAAATAATTGCCTGATGGACTTCATTCAAATAATCACGTACGGATAAGTTATTGAATTCGCGAAGTAAGGCATTGATACTCGCCCAAGACCAGTCAGTAGTCACATCTTTAAACGGTGGCCATTTCACGTTACCCTCAGCCCAAATTCCCTTAAAAAATTTCAAAAAATTGCCAATTGATTCAGCGGTATGATTATTTGTGATCATTTCTAATATTGGATATAATTTATGCTCAATATTAATGATCCCCGCATAATAATAAACTCTCTTTGACTCAGGAAAGGGTTTCCTAACAACAGATCCTGTAGCGTCAAAATGAAGAGTGATGTTAGGATGATTTTGCAATAATGTTACTTGCTCAGGGATTGATAAATAGATGGTAAATGGTGGAACATATTGTTTAATGTACGGATGTTTGAATTTACACTTGCTTAAACGTAGAAAAATGTCTGTACAGTCATCTTGATGTTCATCATTTTCGCATGCGGCTTCCGAACTAATTTTCTGCAAAGTTGGTAATGTATGAGCGAACCCATAGTTTTTATCTACTTTAGCTAAATTTAAATCCATTTTATTTATAACAGACTGATGAACTGTGCTCGGTTTTGCATATTCTAATTTTTCTTTTAAAATTTCGCGATTAACACCTTTAGCCGCATAAACCAAAGGCTCGGTATGCTGAGGCTCGTCTTTAGTTTTATAAATGTTAAGAATAGTATTAAATTCAAAGTCTTGTCCACGAAAAATTAGTCTCATATTACACTTGGGCTGACGGCATACCGCATAGTCTCTAAATTCATCAATTTTTTTACCAAGTTTTAAGCCTTGAAATACTAAAACGCATTTTATCCCAGTCAGCTTTGATAATTCTTGGCGTAAAACATGATGGAATAAATCCCGAGAAAAATGACCTTGATACAAAAATTTTGATTTAGAAAATTCTATTGTTTTGTAGTGAAAATAATCGTAATGAATTTTCAGTCGATCATGAAGATTTACTTTTTCTTCATCCTCAGATGAATCGGAGTGTGAGATGGATGTGGTACTCAATGTTCGACTAAGTTGGTCTAATCCACAAGTTTCTTCTTTATTTTCAGGTTCCATCAATTGACGTAATAATTTAACTCGTAGTCGAGAGTTAAATTTATCAACAAAACCATCATAATTTTTCCGCCATGCCCAAAATAGAGTTGATCGAAATTTTTTAATTTCTCCTTTTTTTTTTATTTTATAGTGCTCGAGTAGTTGCGGAAAAATAAATTTATTTTTTGATGGTTCAATTTTCACATCTTCAAAATTGGTTACGATTTTTACTAATGTGTGTATCAGATCTTCGTAATCGAATGTCATGGTTCTTGTGATAATAAAATATCGAGATATTAAAATTTGTAAATTACAAACGCTCACAGATTTTCGTATATATATATATCACTCGTATTGAGTGTCAATTGTTAAAAATAGTATTAATTGTTAGACTATAACACAGTTAGACACTTCGATTAATAATTAAACGTCAAACTTTTTTTTTAGAAGAGATCAAAATATTAAAAGTTATAAAATCACAAACGCTCACAGATTATCATATATATCACTCGTAATGAGTGTCAATTGTTAAAAATAATATTAAATATTAAACTTGAACACAGATAAACACTTTCATTAATAATTAGACGATAAACTTTTTTTTTTAAGAAGATATCTAGATATTAAAATTTGTAAATCACAAACGCTCACAGATTTTCACTTATATACATCACTAATGTTAAGAATAATATGTTAAAAATTATTTAGATTATTAAACTTGAACATAGATACGTATTTACAACTAAACAATGTTTATAAGTTTTTTGATTCGTCGTTTAAATAATTTAAAAGAAAAAATAACGCCACCTGTCAGAAAGAAAATTTTTTGGCGCGACATTCAAACACGCCCCGTACTTACCTCAGTCATGGCAAATTATTTTCAATTGAATTGCCTTCATCATATGTTCTTTAAATTTAAGAATAAAATTTTAATTCATGCTTTACGTGATATTCTTCGTCAAAATAAATAAAAAAAACTGAAAAATATAAATATTTAATGAACAAATGAAAAAAATGAAGATCTGAAAAAAGTCATCTTCAGATTTTTGAAAAATGAAAACAAAAAACTTTTTTTTTTGTGTTTCTCATCATTTTTGATTTTAATATTCCAGACCAAAATTTTCAAAAAAATAAAAAAATAAGGATATTCAATAAATAAATAAAAAAATAAAAAATCCGAGATAAGTCATCTTTAGATTCTTGAAAAATTAAAACATGACATTTTTTTTATTTTGATTTTGATTATTTTTTACTTTGATATCCGGCGCCAAAATTTTCAAAAAAATCAAAAATTAAGGATATCTATCGATCCGACTAACAAATTTAAAATAAAAAAAATATCATCTTTAGATTTTTCAAAGACGAAAAGGTGACTTTTTTTTTTTTTTAATAATAATCATTTTACTCGCAGATATACGTCCCAGAATGCCCTAAGCCAAAATTAGAGAAACTAACTGAAATCACCTTTTTAGAATCCAAAAATAAACTAAATCTGAAAATTTCATATTTATGAATCGATAGGAAACACGGTGAGAGTTTCCCGAAATTTAATTTTTAATTTAAAAAATTTTTTATTTGTAAAAAAAAAATTTCGTTTATTATCACCTGTAGGTAAGTCAACGACAAACAATTTCTAATTTGGTTAACTTGAAAAACTTAAATTCGCTTGTAGATATCCCTATCTGAAATTTTATTTTGTCTGCTATCCGCTAACTTCAGGGTCATCTCGTGTTAAGTTGTGTATTGACAACCACTGACGGAATTTTATATGATGACACCTTACCTAGTAATTAAAACTAACCTAGAAAAGTTGTCAACAAAAGTTAGAATAATAATAATAATAATAATAATAATAATAATTATAATAATTTATTTTTTTGACATCATCTCAAAGTCATCCTTAAGGCATGGAAAATCAAAAAAAAGTTAAAATTAATTTATAATTCAATATTTCCACGTGATGCATACAAGTTTTAATCCTCAAATTTACAATATTATGTATCTGCATAACTTTACCTTATTTAAAAGTTGCAAAAAAAGAAAAAAAAATTTTTTTTTAAATTCAAAAATTGATATTTTGAAAAAAAAAAACACCCTTCTATATTTCAGAATTTTTTAAGATGATTACTATGCATTATACAAAAAAAATTGAGCTAAAATTTTAACTTCGATCGTCATTTTTAACAATTTTCAAAAATTCAAAATTTGACAAATTTGGCATTTTTGAAAATTTGTTTCAAAAATATTTTTTTTCAATAACCCTAAGTGCCCCCTTTTAAACAAACAAAAGGTCATTCCTATGTCTACAATAGCGTTCAAGATATTACAAAAACAAAATTGAAAATTGAAAAAATTGCGAAATTTTGAATTTGCATCTTTTGAAAAAAATTTTTTTATTGTTTTTCCTTCGGCAGAACTTCGTTTTATGATAAACGAAAACTTTTGATAAAAATTTGTCCAAATCGAAAGAGATCGATTCCAACTATTTGTCGATCTGACATGGAAGACCCAATTGCCAACTATTTCTTTAAATTTCGAAATTAAGTCATTTTTAAATGGCTGTAACTAGTCTTTATGTAGAGATAATCATACTTTGTTTTAAAATTTTTTAATAAGGTTAAAGACTACTTTGAGAATATAAAATCATTTTTTGTAAAAAATTGCGTAAATTATGTGTAAATTCAATTTAGAACAAAAAAGAATTTTTCCCATGTTAATTAAATGGGAAACTAAAATAAAAAATCAGGATGACGGTTGACTCTAAAGGCCATCCCTGCAACTTTCCGCTCATTTTGTACTTGAGCACTCAAATTACACATTACGTTTTTGAGCTCTTAGAGCTCAAAAATACAATTTTTGTATCATTTTGAGCTCTTTGAGCTCAAAACTCTAATAACAGTTTAATAAAACACAATTTTTTGAATTTTCAAACGGCTTTAACTTTTGAATGAATGAACCGATTTTCACGCGGTTGGCGGCATTCGACGCAGTTTTCAAAGCCTCGTGAAGAATCATTAAGTTTCAATTGATCGAGCCAGTAATTTCGAAGTAATTCCGAAAAAACACTTTTTTCGGTTTTTTTTCGACAACGATAACTCACGAACGAATCAACCGATTGTGACCGGGCTTGCGGTGATCGGCGTGGTTTTTTGAGCTTAAGAGCTGATTAGATTTTGGAATTGATCGGTAGAGCCATTTAAAATTATTTCCAAAAAAACCACATTTAAAAAAATTTTTTTTTGTAGTTTTTTTGAAATCTCTTAAAATCAACTCATTTGAATCGGTCCAAATGATATTTTAAATCTAAGTTTAGTCAAGCCCTTTCGAATGGCACCAACCACGATGAAATCGGTCAAGCCGTTTAAAAGTTATGAGAGGTTTAATACGTCTAACACATTTTTTTTTTATTAAATAATTGTCATTAGCTATAAAAGTAAAGTCAACGCTTGTAAAATTTTTCGTTCCCCAGGAAAACAAATCTTGTGGTTTCAGTATATGCTCTTTATTGTTCATTTGTAATGAAGCTCTAGCAGCATATCGTTTTAATGAACCCGCAAGACCATCGCATGGTCCTTTGCCATGGGCAGTTGCAAAAAAATGCCACTCAGCGTTGATTTCGATGTCAGCATAATGATAACATAAGTTTGTAAATGCTTTCTTGTTTTTGAATTGTTGTGGAGCTCTATCAGAGAAGTAAAAAATCGTATTGATGACAGCAAACTTCTTTTTAAGAAAGGCAATCAATTGCTCTTGAAATAAATAAATTAAAACTGTGTCGTGCTTAAGACAATCTGAAATACCAACAAAGCTCAAATGCTTAATAGTATCATTTTCGTTATAATAAATCACCATTGGAAATATAGTAGCTTGATCATTATTCCAATGAAAGCCTTGAGCTGCTTCCTGCACAACGAATGCATAATTTTCCGCAAAGTCAAATACTACGGCGAATTCCCCGCTCTTTAAATTTAGTTTTGTATCAGAAAAAAATTGACTTTGTGTTTTCGCAATAAAATCATGTTTCAAAAGCTTATCAAGTTGCGTCACTAAAGTCTCGATGAAGTCTTCGGAATCTGAAGTAACATTCACAATAGTACAACGGTCTGTTGATGTCCACATTTTATATTGGATTTCATTAACATCAGATTCATTAAACGACACACGAAAATAATCAGCGATTTCTTCATTATATGGACAACTATTGCACATTCTGGAAAAGCACGATTCTTTTGGATTGTTACAAACTAATTTATTTAATAAATTTTTGTAAATTGGCTGAGATTCTACAACCCAATCGGTGTCTTTCGCAAATTTCGGAAAATAACATCCTAAATGGAATAAATGTAATAAGATTAATAACTAGTTTTAGTACAATTATAGAGAATGTCAAATACACAAGTACCTTCTAACATCAATTTTACATTTTGATGAATAGTACAAACACATACAACATGTGTACCACTACTTCCAGCAAGAATATAATAAGTAGGCCTCAAACTAGCGAATTTAGAAAATCCGATTGCCACTGAATTATATTGTGCTTTGAAGCTTTGGTACAATTCTTTTAAATTACAAAGAATCAACTTTTTTTGTACGCTAGTTCGATTTCCATCACAATCCTTCACAGATTTAAAATCTTTCATGCCCGCTAATTGTTTTGAGTTTTCTTCGCTTTCATAAAAATCAATGACAAGTTTTTTTACATCTAACTTAAGCGGCTGATTGCCTGGAACTTTTGTGGGATTCAAAGTATTAGTAGTCATTTCACCAGAGTCTAAATCAACATTCTCAGATTCACTGATATCATTTTTAAGATTCAGTACCATTTTTCGAGAACAGTTAAATTCAGATGCTATACGACTGACTTCCCAACTGTCGGGTAAAATTGAAAGCAGCTTCTTTTTTATTGATCTGTAAAGCAAACGATCGATCGTATTAATATGAAAAAATGAGGATATTTTAAAATGATCGATTGTTAAAAAAATTTACTTGTCACTTTCAGCGTTATATAATTTCTTCACTTTAGCTATCATGGAACAATGATCAAATGATCTTGATTAATCTTTCTGTAGGTAGATTCAGGTACTATTCCAAATTGTGATTGGAACTTATTCTCTAGGGCAACATAGCTCTCATCAAGTTTTTTTACTCCATAATTTTTTTCAGAATATAACCTTAAATTAAACGCATAGAAAAATAATTAAGTAAGTTTTCACTCAGTAAATGAAAAACTTAATCAATAGAAAATTTTTACCTGTCTTTTTCAATAAGAGGAATTTTCAAAAATCGCTCTAAAGAATGATCATTGTAATCACATAGATTGTCGCTAAAATTACTGACAGTTCGAGATAAACTGCTTCCTTGAGTACAAATTTCAGCTGATATACTCAGACTTTCAACACTAATTTGACTTGAAATAATTTCCTCTTCCTCTGATGCCGGCGGAATATATTCTTTGACACGGAATCGACAACGCACACATAACATTGAAGTGTCATCTAAGTCAGGAAATTTCCAACGATCTTCGTCGGGAAATTTTCTTGAATCTTTAACTCCTTTTTGATCTAAAAGTTTCGTTTAATTAGATGTCAAAAGTCAATATTAAACACAAAGCCATTAATTTAATTGGTTCTACGTAGAGGTTATGCATAAGAGGTCAAGTGCACTGTATTAGTTACTTACGTGACTCATTGAATGGATTACAACAATTTACTGACCGTATACATTTACTTATGGCGATGAAATATCAAAGTAACGCAATAATTATTACTTAAAAACTTGAGCAATTATATTTTTGTTAAAAACAAACGATCCGAAAATAAATCGCTCAAGAAAGAATCACAAAATGAAAATAAATAGAGGGAGTTGTGAGCGCCATCTGCATGATAAGTGACGAAGTATAGACTCATCTTTTAAGCAGGTGGTTCAAAATTTCTGAGTACTATAATATTAGTATTAAAGAGAAAATTATATTACTATTCTGAATTATATTACTGCATAGTGAATCTAACATTTAATTTAATTGTGACGAAACAAAAAATATGCACATCGGCAAAACGCTATATTTTGTATAAAAAACTCTCAGCTTTCAGAAAAAAAATTCAAATTTGAAGAATTTTGGGCTGCACACCGAAAAAAATCAATTTTTCTACTTTAATTCGATTTTTAAGGGTCTTCTGATGAGTTTATGAAAAAATAAATATTTTCATTCAAAAGCTGAGAATTTTTCCTACAAAATACAATGTTTGTCGATTTTGTTTAAAAATGTTTTTCATATCAGAAAAATTGACGAAAAAGTTGAAAAAAAATTTTTTCAAAAATTTCAAAAAATCATAACTTCAAGACCGCTGCGTATTAAGAGCTAAAACTCTCAGGGAATTTTTATCTTATGATAGAGAACACCTCCATAAATTTTAAACATAATCCGCGAGGGTCGCCCCGTAAAAATGTTCTTATTTGGTGGAATGACCCATATGCATTCGTTTACTTTTTAAACTAAAAAAATCCTTAAATATACTATTTTAAAAGGTAAATTTTGCTTAAGGGGCTGGGTATTGGGTACTTCACTCTATATTTAGTGAAATTATTATACTGCAGAGTAATATTAACAGACTTAAGTTCTTTTTTTCCCTGATATACCAGATAGGTAATTTTAAAATCGACATATATACGAAAAATGTATTAAATTCACAATTTTTTTTAAATACCGAATCTTTACGACATTTCCAAAACCGTGAGGGTTGCGAGATAAAAAATACTTACTAGATACGAAGTCTCAGCATCATTTAACGTGACAATTTTTAACCCATATTTGTCCGGTTTACTTTTTATGTAAACACGAAAAGGGCATTTGCCTCGAAATCCCAGTAATTGTTCGTCGACTGTACATAGTTTATGCGCTTCATAATTACTGTGACATCTTTCAATAGATATGTTCCATATGTCTTCAATGTATGCAAACTTGTTATCTTATGGCCTTTTGGATTTATCTAAACGAAGACATTTAGCCAAAAAAAAAAATTGGTTGTCTGTAAAGTCGGTTTACGAACGATAGTTTTACGTGATAACGTCCTAAAGAAACATTTATGAAAAATTTCATACTTTTATGAATTGAATTGAATTATTATCACTGAATTATCATTATTTTGTATTTAAAAATTAAAAAATTTTGAATATTTAAAAATTATTTTAACAAAAAAAAAGGATTTATTGATACATTGTTATTTGTGTGTGTGTTTTTTTTTTTTTTTTAAGAACATGTAGGACAGAGAATATTCAAATTTTGGACAAAATACTGAGACGCTTTTTGACCAAGTAATTTTTTAACAAAAAATTATTAAACTTGGCCGGAGTATGTTAATAATAGTCCTTCGTAAATTGATTCTTCTATTTTTAAATTTAATCATTGAAAAAAAATAAAATGATAAATAAATAGGTAGAAATCGCGCGTAAAACTGCCTTATCTCCGGGCTCATCATATATTCAAGCAAATAAACTTTATTATAAAGAAATTACTCATAAACTTACAACCAATATAATCTTTGAGATTGATTTAATTTTTTGGTTAATCTTTACTTTAGTTTAGATTACTTATAAGACAGAATTATTAAAATGCAACTAGGTTTGAATAGAAAACTAATTATCAACAAAAAATTTCATTTACTATAGTAAATAAACTATAGTTTAATTTTTTTGAACAGTGTTGGGAGTATTGACAGTCAGCCTGGTAATCTTTAGTGCATTTTATGTGTTTCAAATAAACAATCCGATATATTCAATTGGCATTTGTTATCACTAGTCCAAACTGAATTACCGACAACAGACTGTATTACATGCTCTTAAGGGGGGGGGGAATCCTTTTGGATTCCAGACATAGCTCTTTGGCCTGGATATGTGATGACTCGACGCAGCGTCATACTAAAACTCGACGCTAATGCGACTCCTCACTAAACCCTAAACCCATTTTCTTCTTTCCTCTAATCCCTCATGGAAACCGCCGTCAGGCATTACTTCGTGAGGGGAGGAACTAGCTACTGCTCTTCCTTCTGGTGGCTAAGGTGTTAACTTCCTTCCTTCTATCTTCTGATATTTGATCTTCTTCTTTCGGTGGAACGCAAGTCTTTGAGGATTTCTGTTGCAAACGTGTTGGTAGCGTTCCAGGCAACTTCTGATGACAACATTGCTTCCACTAGTGAATCTGGTTGCATTTTCTGGTTCAGGATCCTCTCCAACTCTTCACGCTGTGGATCGAAACGAGGACATACAAAGAAGACGTGCTCCGCATCTTCAGAAACTCCATGGCAGGACGGGCACTCCGAAGAGTCATCGTGCTTAAAGCGGTGTAGATACTCTTGAAAACACTCGTGTCCCGACAACATCTGCGTAAGATAGTAATTGACCTCGCCGTGATTCCGGTTAAGCCAAATGTCGATCCGAGGTATGAGGCGGTGCGTCCACCTACCCTTCTCTGCAGCATCCCATTGTAGTTGCCATCGGCCTATGTTGTTCTGCCGTTCTTCAATTCTAAGTTCCTCAGGGCTCAGTGCAGTTGACCTTTTTCGTTGGTAAAGGGCTCGTCTTTCCTCTGCTAGAACTCTAAGAGGTAGGGTTCCGTCAATGACGCATACTGCTTCTTCTGATATAGTGCGGAAGGCACTAGCTACTCGTAGGGCACTCATTCGATACACTGGTTCAGCTTTTCTCCATGATTCTTGGGTTTCCAGTGCATCAGCCCAAATGGATATTCCGTAAGTGAGCACTAATGTGACTACTAGGGTGTGCCAAAATGTAGCTCCCGTGGAGAACCTTTTAAAATTGGAATTTTGAGTTCCGCTTTTAACAGGGGCTGCGTTTGGGCATTTCCTGAGATATTTCGGGTTGAGAGAATTCATTTGATTATTTATAGGATTTTTAACAGGAGATTTAATTGGGCACTTCTTATTAGGGAAAATTATTAGAAGCATTTTTACAAATATAAATAATTTCAGGTGGGTCATAACTACCTTATACGGTCTGCCCCATGAATCTTTCTCTACTTCTGCGACCAGTTCCTTCCAGCAGCGTCTTTTGCTTTCTTTGATGGCTTTGTTCAGTTCTCGACGGGCCTTTTTATACTCTGCCAACAGCTCTGCGGAGTTAGGTCGTCTGTAGCCACGCTGAGACTTTCTTCTTTTTTTAAGACACTCTGAACGTAGAATGCTAATGTGATCGTTCCACCAGTGCACCGAAAGTCTTGAATTCATGCCGAGTTTCTGAGACATACTGGCGTCGCAAGCATGGGTGACTCTTCTCATTAGGTCCTTGGTCTTCTCTTCAGCAGTTTCTACGATGGTCGGATCGTACTCTAGGGCTACTACTAAAGTGAAGAATCACATCCAGTGTAGCCATTGCCTCGAGAAGTGCTTTTACACGTGTATTAGTGAACTTGCTGCCCCAGTGTGCTTCCCAGGAATTGAAGTCACCAGCAATTGCCACGGGAAAGTGTTTTCTTGCGTCCTCAATTAGCCGATCAAGGAAGTCTTCAAACTGTTCATTAGAGGGACTAGGTGGTGCATAGCAACTGTAGAAGCGGAGGCCATCTACCCATGCTGCTCCGAAGCCGGCTTCTTTATTGTTGACTATTCTCTGAAAAGGATATTTACCGCAGGACCAGATGACGGCTTTGTTAGTGCTGTCGGATTCCCAGGGTTTTGCCCTGTTGTTCTCTAGCTAGCTTCCTCTTCTCCTTCTTAGACTGTACTTTTTCCCAATCAGACGCCTTCTTAGGTTCGTCACTCGGCTCTGCCGACTTTTTTTCAAGTCCTTTTTCTTTGTGACTTTGTCGGTTGGCTCTGGCGAGTTTCGGTCCTTTCTCTTTCCAGGCCTTGTGCCATTTTCACCCTTGTTCTCAGCAGCAGATTTGCCGTCACCATCGGCTCCAGTGTCTATTGCTTCTTCAGTCTCAACTTCACTTTGAATGCGTCGTCGTCCGCTACGGGGAGACGCGTCTGGTAGCAGTTTATCCTCTGTGGATCCTTTTTACGGATTCCAGGCGTAGCTGTTTGGCCTGGATATGTGGCGACTCGACGCAGCGTCATACTAAAACTCGACGCTGACGCCCCTACCCACTAAACCCTAAAACCCCTTTCTCTTCTATCCTCTGATCCCCCATGGTACCGCCGTAAGGCATTTCTTTGCGGGGGGAGGAATTAGCTGCCGCTCTTCCTTCTGGTGGCTAAGATGTTATTTCTTCCTTCTAGATTCTGTCTTTCGCTCTTTTCCTCTCAATGGATCGCAACTCGGTAAGCACTTTTGTAGCAAAAGTGCTTGTGGCGTTCCAGGCAGCTTCTGATGACAGCATTGCTGCTACTATTGTCTCTGGTTGGATTTTCCTCTTCAGGATATTCTCCAGCTCATCTCGCTGTGGGTAAAAACGTGGGCACTCAAAGAAAACGTGCTCTGCATCTTCATTGACTCCTGAGCAGGACGGGTACTCCGGGGAATCATCATGCTTGAAGCGGTGGAGATACGCCCGGAAACAGCCGTGTCCTGATAACATCTGTGTAAGATAATAGTTGACCTCACCGTGACTCCGGTTTCGCCAAACGTTGATCCTTGGTATGAGACGATGCGTCCACCTACCCTTCACTGTGGCATCCCACTGTAGTTGCCATCTACTTATGCTCCTCTGCCGCTCTTCTGTTCCAAGCTCCTCAGCGCTTAGTGTGGTCGACTTCTTTCGTTGGTAAAGGATCCGTCTTTCCTCAGCTAAGACTCTGAGAGGCAAAGTTCCGGAAATGACATACACTGCTTCCATAGATATTGTGCGGAAGGCACTTGCTACTCTTAAGGCACTCAGACGGTAGACTGGTCCAGCCTTTCTCCATGATTCTTGCTTTTCTAGTGCGTCCGCCCAGATAGATATTCCGTAAGTGAGCACTGATGTGACTACAGATGATAGTAGTAGTCTTCTGCTCTGCTTTGGGCCTCCGACGTTTGGCATCAGTCGTGCTAAGCTAGCTACCACTGCTGATGCTTTTGCACTCACGTGTTCGACTTGCTGCTTAAAGTTGAGTCGGGCATCAAGCATCACTCCCAGATATCGGATATATGGTTGTGATGTGATTTCTTGTTCTCCGACTTTCAGTTTTATGGTCTCGATCACTTTTCTGCTGGTAATAAGCACAGCCTCAGTCTTCTGTTTAGCCAGTTGTAGATTCATTGAATCCATCCACCGGTTAACTTTCTCAAAGGTGATACCGAACATGTGGTTTATCTCATCTAGGTGTTTCGCAACGATTACGACAGCTACATCGTCTGCATATGCAACAAGCTTGACACTTCTTGGAAGAGTCAGTCTTAGCAGGCCATCATACATGACATTCCACAGAAGTGGACCCAGAACAGAACTCTGGGCTACACCTCCGGTAATACCGTACTCTTTTGGACCATTTTTCGTGTCGTATCTCAGGATTCTGTCCGTGAAGTAGCTAGCCACTATCCTACGTAGGTATCCTGGTACGTTTTTCTCTTCCAAGGCTTGCATAATGCAGTCCCAGTTGGCGGAGTTGAAGGCATTTTCGATGTCCAGAGTGGCCACCAGGCAGTACTTCTTCGCTCCACCTTTCCATCTGATCCCTTCGATTGCCTCCTTGGCCGTTGCAACAACCAAGTTGATTGCGTCCAGGGTTGATCGTCCTTTCCGAAAACCATACTGGTTGTCTGCCAGGAGTGGATCGACAACTGCTTCTATTCTTTGGTGGATTATACGCTCAAGTATCTTACCTGACGTGTCTAACATACAAAGTGGTCGATAAGATGACGGTTCTTCTGGTGGCTTTTTCCCTTTTGGAAGTAGTACTAGTCGTTGCTGCTTCCACTTCCGAGGGAAAATCCCTTCCTTGAGGCATGTGTCGTAGACGTCTAGGAACAATGATGGCACTGCTTTTATAGTTGTTTTTAAAGCAATATTGGGGACCCCGTCCAATCCCGGCGCTTTATTGTTCCCTACACGATTACAAGCCTCCATCAGTTCTCCCTCTATGACAGATGGAATGTCATCCATTTCATTCTGCGCTAATAGGTAGTTAAACTTGCTTTGTTCGGGGAACAACGCGTTTACGATCTTCTGTAGGAGTTGAGGACACGTGGGTGATGGCATTAGCTGGTTTTTAAAATGGGTCATGACCACCTTATACGGCCTACCCCACAGATCTTTGTCCACCTCGTTGATGAGCTCCTTCCAGCATTTTCTTTTGCTATCTTTGATGGCTTTGTTCAGGGATCGACGGGCTTTTTTGTACTCTGCGACCAGCTCCACGAAGTTAGATCGTCGGTAGCCACGCTAAGATATTCTTCTCTTCTGATGACACTCTTTACGAAGGGCGCTGATGTGGTCGTTCCACCAGTGAACGGAAGGTCTTGTGTTTATGCCACGTCTACGAGACATACTGGCGTCACACGCCTGGGTCACTCTTTTCATCAGGTCCTTGGTCTTCTCTTCTGCGCAGCCCGCGATAATCTGGTCACTATTGAGAGCTACTAACAATGCCCTTGGGTCAAGAGTTTTTACCTTCCAACCAATGGTGTTAAGTTGCTTTTTAGGTCTTCTCGGGCTCTGGGCGTTTAATATTTCCCAGAGAATCGCGTTGTGGTCGCTGGCTGTGTAGGTATCCATCACCTTCCAGTTGATATTACCTCTGGTGAGGCTGCCACTGACGAAAGTGAGATCTACAATAGAACTTGTGTCTCCTTTGGTGTAGGTTGGTGTGTCACCATTGTTGAGCAGTACTACATCTAATGTAGAAAAGGCTTCTAGTAATTCCTTTAGGGCACCTTCCTCCTGTAGGGCACCCTGGATGTGATCCTTAGTTGTTTCTTCATCGACGTCTCGGATCTCAATTACCTCCTGTGGTCCTTTGCAGATTACTTTTGCGTCTTCTTTCAGAATGTCTGCGATGGTCTTTCTCAATGTTTGGCCTTTCTCGGTGCTCTTCCTCGAAAGAGTTATAAGCATATCTCCAGCATTGGTCTTATGGATCTTCTCTACCGTACTGCGGACCTGGTCGTCAGGGACGTCCTGTTTTATTCGACGCAGGATCTCGGCGTACTTTGATTTCTCTGTCAGCCGAATGATGAGGGCATCCGGTCTGATCCATTTCCGCGGTTTCTTTCGCTTGGGTTCAGGTCGGGGCTCCTTTGACGTCTGTTTTGAGAGCATCTCTTTCTTCTGTCGCTTTAGCTCTTGCTTGGACTGAACTTTTTGCCAGACTGACGCTTTTTCCTGTTTGTCGCTTTGCCCTGCCGCTCCTTGTGGAGGGCTTTTCTTCAAATCCTTTTTCTTCATGGCTTGGCTGATTGTTGGGTCAGGAGAAGGTCGATTTTTTCTCTTACCTGACTTGTTGCTGGCTTCACTTTTGTCTTCCGCGACTGATTCACCGTCACCTTCAGCTCCGGTGTCCATTGCTTCGTCAGTCACGTCGATAGCCTGACAGTCTTTCTCCGGTGTAGCATGGGATATGCGCTGCAATGATGAGCGCCACTCCTCGTCCAGCTTCTCAAACCTTTGAAGGGCGTTAGTTACACCGGTCATCTTGGATTTAATCTCTTTGTGAATGTTGACCTTTGGTTGAACGAAATCATTCAACTCACTGATCAGCTTTTCAAGGCGTTTGAGCGCTTGCGAACGCTTCATTTCAGCGCTTGCGTCAATCGCTGCTTGTTGGGCATGTAGCCCGTTTCCACTTTTGTTTGTTTCCTTTGAATTACTCATACTTTTTAATTTACCAGCGCACCGTACGGAGTGGAGCGGGTTGCCATAACTAGGAACGGGTGTACCCTCGGAGATAGTCCTCCTACCCCAGTTCCCTGAGGCCTATCCGACACTTAGCCAGTCCCGGAATACACGGACGGACTAGACTCGCTCGGAGCGGTGAAGATTCCGATCTCTAACACTCACTGCGTACTTCCTGATCAAGGCCCGAAGTGGCTGGCTCCTGATCCACTGCTGCAACTTACACCTCGGTAGAGCAAGCTCACATCAGCCGTGGCCTGCATTGTCGGAAACTACGATACAGGTTCCGATCACTCCCAGTGGGTCACAGCAGAGAACGATCGTCTTGTTAGGTCAGTTAGTGCGACCAACCCATTAAAGGGGAGTTTTGTCCACGGGAGCGTATTTTGTTTGGTTATTTTGCTTGGCTCCTACCCGCTGTACCTCATCAACTAAGAGATTAGGTGTCATCCAAGGACAGCGAGCGTTCTCCCATCCGTTCGGGGAGACGCGCCCGGTAGCAGTATCTCTTCTGCCCCGAGTGTGTGTGTGTCTGTGTGTGTGTTTTTTTTTTTTTTTTTTTTTTTTATCTTAGGGGGGGGAGTCCTTCTTACGGATTCCAGGCATAGCTGTTCGGCCTGGATATGTGGCGACTCGACGCAGCGTCATACTAAAACTCGACGCTAACGCCCCTACCCACTAAACCCTAAACCCCTTTTCTTCTTTCCTCTAATACCTTATGGAAACCGCCGTCAGGCATTACTTCGTGAGGGGAGGATCTAGCTACTGCTATTCCTTCTGGTGGCTAAGGTGTTATTTTTCCTTCCTTCTAGTTTCTGTCATTTGCCCTTTTTCTTTCAATGGAACGCAGCTCTGTAAGCACTTCGGTGGTAAACGTGCTTGTGGCGTTCCAGGCAGCTTCGGATGACAGCATTTCTTCTACTATTGACTTTGGTGTGATTTTCTTGTTCAGGATCTTCTCTAACTCATCACGCTGTGGGTTAAAACGAGGGCACTCAAAGAAAACGTGCTCCGCATTTTCAGCAACTCTTGGGCAAGACGGACACTCTGGGGAATTATCGTGCTTAAAGCGATAAAGGTACTCCCGGAAACAGCCGTGTCCTGACAACATCTGGGTCAGATAGTAGTTGGCCTCGCCGTGATTCCGGTTAAGCCAAACGTCAATCCTTGGTATGAGACGGTGTGTCCATCTCCCTGTTGTCGCGGCGTCCCACTGCGATTGCCATCGTGCGATGCTGTTCTGCCATTCTTTAGCTCTGAGTTCCTCGGCACTTTGTGCGGTTGTCCTCTTTCGTTGGTAAAGGTTACGTCTTTCCTCAGCTAGGACTCTAAGCGGCAAAATTCCGGAAATGACACACACTGCTTCCTCTGATATTGTTCGAAAGGCGCTGGCTACTCTTAGCGCGCTCATTCCGTAAACTGGACATGCTTTCCTCCATGATTCTTGGATCTCAAGTGCGTCGGCCCAAATGGATATACCATATGTGAGGACCGATGTAACTACTGATGATAGCAATGACCTCCTTGTCTGCTTCGGGCCACCGATGTTGGGCATCAATCGTACTAGGTTGGCTACTACTGCTGATGCTTTGGTGGTCACGTGTTCAACTTGTTGTTTAAAGTTAAGTCGGGCATCGAGCATCACTCCCAGATATCGAATGAATGGTTGGGATGTGATTTCTTGGTCTCCGACGTTTAGATTGATTGTTTCCACCACTTTTCTGCTAAAGATAAGTACAGCCTCGGTCTTCTGTTTAGCCAGTTGTAAATTTACTGTGTCCATCCACTGGTTAATTCGCTCAAAGGTGATAGCGAACATATGTTTTATCTCATCAAGATGCTTGGCGACTATTACTACGGCTACGTCGTCCGCGTACGCTACCAGTTTGACGTTTCTTGGTAGTTTCAGTCTCAGCAATCCGTTGAACATGACATTCCAGAGAAGTGGACCGAGAGCAGAACCCTGCGGTACACTTCCAGTAACATCATACTCCTTTGGGCCATTCTTCGTGTCATATCTCAGGACTCTATCTGTGAAGTAGCTAGCGACTATCCTTCGTAGGTATCCTGGTACGTTTATCTCTTGAAGGGCTTGCATGATGCAATCCCAGTTGGCGGAGTTGAAGGCATTTTTTATGTCTAAAGTTGCCACCAGGCAATATTTCTTCGTTCCCCCCTTCCATCTGGTACCGGCGATTGCGACTTTGGCTATACCGACAACCAGGTTGATCGCGTCCAGGGTTGATCATCCTTTCCGAAATCCGTACTGATTGTCTGCCAAGAGTGGATCGACAACTGCTTCTATTCTTTGGTTGATTAAACGTTCTAGTATCTTACCGGCTGTATCCAGCATGCAGAGTGGACGTGAGATGACGGTTCTTCCGGTGGCTTTTTCCTTTTAGGAAGTAGTACCAGCCGTTGTTGTTTCCACTTCCGAGGAAAAATCCCTTCCTTCAAGCAGATGTTGTAGACGTCGAGGAATAACGCTGGCGCTGCTTTAATAGATGTTTTCAAGGCAATATTAAGGATTCCGTCCAATCCCGGTGCTTTATTATTCCCGACGCTGTTACAAGCTTCCATCAGTTCTTTTTTCGTGACAGGTGGAATATCATTCAGTTCGTCCTGTGTCAACAGATAGTTGAAAACTTGCTGTCGTGGAAACAGCGCAGTCACGATCTTCTGTAAGAGTTGAGGACACGTAGGAGACGGCATTGGCTGATATTTCAGGTGTGCCATGACTACCTTGTAAGGTCTACCCCACAAGTCTTTGTCCACCTCGTTGATTAGCTCTTTCCAGCAGTTCTTCTTGCTATCCTTGATGGCTTTGTTTAAATGTCGACGAGCTTTCTTGTATTCTGCGACTAGTTCCGCTGAGTCAGGCCGCCGATAACCACGCTGAGATATTCTTCTTTTCTTGAGACACTCTTTCCGTAGGAAGCTGATGTGTTCGTTCCACCAGTGCACCGAAGGTCTTTGGTTCATGCCCCATTTACGGGGCATGCAGGTGTCGCAAGCCTGGGTCACTCTCTTCATCAAGTCCTTGGTCATTTCTTCTGCAGATCCAGTAGTAAGCGGTTCAATATTTAGGGCAGCTACTAGAGCTATATTTAGAGCACCTGGGTCAAAGGATTTCACCTTCCACCCAACGATGTCAAGTTTCTTAGCCGGTCTTCTAGGATTCTGGTCCTTTGATACTTCCCAGAGAATCGCATTGTGATCGCTGGCCGTGTAGATCTCCATCACCTTCCAGTCGTAGTTTCCTCTGATGAGGCTGCTGCTGACAAAAGTAAGATCCACAATAGAACTTGCGTCTCCTTTAGTGTACGTCGGCGCATCGCCGCTGTTTAACAATACTACATCTAACGTAGAAAAAGCTTCCAGTAGTTCTTTACCTCGAGCGTTGGTGTGTTTGCTGCCCCATTCCACTGCCCAGGCGTTGAAGTCTCTAGCTATTGCCACTGGGTAGTACTGCTTCGCGTCCTCCGTCAGTCGATCCAGAAAGTCCATGAATTCAACAATAGTGAGGCTAGGTGGTGCGTAGCAGCTGTAAAAGCGGATGCCATCTACCGATGCTGCTACAAAGCCGGCGCTGCCATTGTTAACGACACTCTGGAAGGGGAGCTTGTGACAGGACCATATGACAGCTTTTTTGGTGCAGTCAGTTTCCCATGGTTGGCCGCCGAGGTGTTTATACGGTTCCGATATAAGCACAAGGTCAAGCTTCTGTTCACGTACTGTCTGCATGAGCAAATCATGTGCCGCTTCACAGTGGTTGATGTTTAGCTGCAGTATTCTCATTTTCGTTTATCAGTTATCTTCTTGAGTGCCTCTTGGTATACTGAGCATCTGCTTGTGCCGGCATGATAGGCGTTATTCTCTGTACCGGATTGATCCGCACACAGTGCGCATTTAGCAGGCTTATTACATTCGGCGATTTTGTGTCCCTCTTCTCCACATTCAATGCAAAGTTTGGAGCGGTTGACTTCACTTGTGCACTGAACCGCACGGTGTCCAAAATGCCAGCATTTATAACATCGGACTGGTCTTAGTACTGTTCTAATACGACAATTGGTCCAGCCGATCCTAATCTTACCGTGTTCTCCTACCACTTTCTGCGCTACCGTTGCTGCCAGAGTCACCGACGCAATTTGTGTTCTGCTACGTAAGACCTTACGAATTTTAATGGCCTCTACTGTTATACCACAATCGTTTCTAGCTGCCTCTTGTAAAGCTGTTAGAATGTCATCTTTAGTTATAGTATCGTCAATATCGCGAATTTCCAGGTCTTCTTCAGGTCCTGTACTAATGACATTTGCGTCCTCCTTAAGTATTCCCGCGATAGTCTTCTGCAGGTCTTTACCTCTATCACTACTGCCTTTCGACAGCGTGATGAGAATGTTCCCTGTCGAGGTCCTGCGTATCTTCTCGACTGTGTTGCGGACTTGATCTGGGCGAACGTCCGCCTTGATCCGTGTAAGTATTTCAGAATACTTATCTTTGTTTGCTGGACGGATAATAAGTGCCTCCGGTCTCGTTGCTGTTCTTCTTGGCTTCTGGTTCAGCTTCGGTGGAGGCACCAGAGGTTTTTCTGGGGGCAGTTTCTTGCGCTCCTTCTTCTTGTCCTTTCTGGACTGCACCTTTTCCCAGCCTGGCTTCTTGTACTGTTCACAAGAGTTTTGTGGAAGATCCTTAACCACTTCCTGCTTCTTGATGGGATGACCAGGTCCAACGTCTTTCAGCTTCTTGGGAGTATGAAAAACTCCGCCTTCGGGAGAACGAATTTTCCTTTTCAACTTCCTCAGGATGCGGCCGTCTTGGTCAAAGGATTCAGTCTCTGCCGTTGTGATAGTTTTACTTTCTTCTTCAGCGACTGATTCTCCGTCACCTTCGGCTCCAGTGTCCATCGCTTCTTCAACAACCACTTGACTGTTTCTCTCCGATGTAGCACAAGGGGTGCGGTGTAATGATGAGCGCCATTCTTCGTCCAGTTTCTTGAATCTTCCAAGAGCATTGACTGCACCGGTTGTCTTGGTCTTTATCTCCTTGTGGATATTGACCTTAGTTTGGACAAACTCTTGCAGCTCAATGGTCAGCTTCTCAAGGCGCTCCAACGCTTGCGTTCTCTTCATGTCAGCGCTTGCTTCAATCGCTGCTTGTTGAGCATGAAGCCCGTTTCTATTCTTGTTTGTTTCCTGTAACTTACTCATACTTTTTTGATTTACCAGCGCATCGTACGGAGTGGAGCGGGTTGCCATGACTAGGAACGGGTGTACCCTCGGAGATAGTACTCCTACCCCAGTTCCCTGAGGCCTAGCCGACACTTAGCCAGTCCCGGAATACACGGACGGACTAGACTCGCTCGGAGCGGTGAAGATTCCGATCTCTAACACTCACTGCGTACTTCCTGATCAAGGCCCGAAGTGGCTGGCTCCTGATCCACTGCTGCAACTTTCACCTCGGCAGAGCAAGCTCACATCAGCCGTGGCCTGCATCGTCGGAAACTACGATACAGGTTCCGGACACTCCCAGTGAGTTACAGCAGGAACCAATCGTCTTGGTAGGTCAGTTAGTGTGACCAACCCATTAAAGGGGAGTTTTGTCCACGGGAGCTTATTTTGTTTGGTTATTTTGCTTGGCTCCTACCCGCTGTACCTCATCAACTAAGAGATTAAGTGTCATCCAAGGACAGCGAGCGTTCTCCCATCCGCTTGGGGAGACGCGCCCGGTAGCAGTATCTCTTCTGCCCCGAGTGTGTGTGTGTGTGTGTGTGTGTGTGTGTGTGTGTGTGTGCGCGCGCGCGCGTTCGTGCGTGAAAGTATGTGAACCGCTCATAACTTTTGAACGGCTTGACCGATTTCACCGTGGTTGGTGTCATTCGAAAGGACTTGACTAAACTTAGATTTCGAAAACTATTTGGACCGATTCAGATTGATAGATTTTAAGAAATCTTCAAAAAACTGAAAAAAAAATTTTTTTCAAATGTGGTTTTTTTTTTAATAACTTTTAAACGGCTTGATGGATCAATTCCAAAAACTATTCAGCTTTTGATTCTGAAAAATTACGTTGATTGTCGCTTACTCGGTGAAAGTCGGTTGATTCGTTCGAGAGATAGGGAATCGAAAACGCCGACGCGAGGGTGCCCGCAAGGATCAGTGCTAGGACCATTATTTTGGAACATCATGTTCGAC
Source organism: Cotesia glomerata (assembly GCF_020080835.1). Classification (NCBI taxonomy): domain Eukaryota; kingdom Metazoa; phylum Arthropoda; class Insecta; order Hymenoptera; family Braconidae; genus Cotesia; species Cotesia glomerata. Next base: position 12,287,269 of record NC_058162.1, read on the forward strand.
GATCTCCTCAAGAAACTGGAACTGACAGAACACGGGAATAAATTTGTTGCATTTGCTGACGATTTACTCGTCTTAGTAGAAGGCTCTTCAAGAAAAGAAATAGAGCATAAAGGTCAAGTAGTAGAAGATATGATACTGAAATGGTGTAGTTCCGCAATGCTTGAACTGTCGAAGTCAAAGACTGCGGCCATCTTCCTCAAGAACGAATTTGTGCATCGCGGTCCACGTAAGTACAAAAAGAGCCCGTATCCCTATGAAGCAAAAGGACGACAGAGAAAGCCTAAGTACGATAACAAACTGCCAAAAATAATGATAGGAGACTCCAAAGTTAAATTCAAATTCAGCGTTAGATACTTAGGGGTACACTTCGACGAGGGCCTCAAGGTGAAAAGTCATATTAAAACAAGTCGTGCGAAACTAAGTAGGGTATTCGGGCCCATGCGGCGTATTGCGCGGGCGGAATGGGGATTGCGATACCCAGCTATGTCCACCATATACAAGGGCTTCTTTATGCCTATCGTCACATATGCGGCGGCGGCGGCTTTAGAGAATACCAATTCAAGTATGAACATACGGATAGCAAATTCTGCGACGAGTGTAGGGAGAATGGGCTAGGAGAAAGGGTCGACAACGTGGAGCACTTAATGCTTGAATGCCATGAGTACGAGTCTCAACGCGAGGTGCTCAAGGACATATGGGGTGGGAACGCGGAGTGGGCGAGCGTTGCGCGTGCGATTGCCTCACCCTAAAGTAACTTCAAGCTTTTAAAAGGTTTCAGTAAAGTAGTAATGTGTTGCGCACTCCAAACCCAACTAGCTAACAAAAAAGCGACTAGGGACGAGACTCAACAGACATCCACCTAGGTAGAGTCGGAGCGCTTAGGCACAAGCGATATGCTCCACATAATTGTGAGGACAGTATAGAGCTTTGGATGACTACCGTAGAATAAGCTAGGGAAAATGACCACAAATAACACAAGTGCCCGAGCACCCTACTCACGCAAACACTTACACGTAAAATCATACTTTACACACAACACATTACCCAAACAACATGGTCTTCTATCGACTCCGCCTCCCCGTGATCCCCGCTGGATACTGCCCATATTCTGTGGGTACATCTCGATGTGCCCACAGAGAATGGATTGCCAGAGGAATCGATGAGAGTTGCACACACAATTATACGCAACTCTTGCTGCTGCTCAATGAATGTGTATAAACACAAGAGAGCAGCTGTTTTTCCTTGTCCGCGATCTTGGCTGTGTTTTCTTTATTGTGAGGGTAGGACAAATATACGTGCGAGTATACCTCTTTCGAGCCCAGGAATCGGCCTCTTCGGAGGTAGGCGAAAGTCTCACCATATATTCTTCGTTCGAGAGATATCGTAAACGAAAGAAAACCAAAAAAAGTGTTTTTTCGGAATTGCTCCGAAATTTCTAGTTCGATCAGTTAAAATTTAAGGATTTTTATAAGGCTTAAAAGACTGCGTCGAATACCGCCAACCGCGTGAAAATCGGTTTATTCATTCAAAATTTATTGCGGTTTGAAAATTAAAAAAATAGTGTTTTATCAAATTTCTATCAGACTTTTGAGCTCTTTGAGCTTAAAAGCATAGAGAAGTTATATTTTTGAGTTCGAAGAGCTCAAAAACGTCATAGGTGCAATTTTAAGCGCCTAAGTATGGAATTAGCGGGAAGTTGCAGGGATGGCCTTTAGGGTCAACCGTTTTCCTAATTTTTTGACAAATGTTTCTTGTAGAAAATTAAATTCTCTACAAAATTGATCTGATATAAAATTTTCATAACTTGAACGGTTTAAAAGTTATAGGCCCTCAAACTTAAAACAAGTTTTTATGGATTTTAAATGAATGCACATAAAGAGGTTTTTTAAATTCTAACTTTTTATTATTTTTTTTTAAACAAAAACAACAGCACTTATCAACGTTTTAACTAGTAAATGATCTTTTAACTTTAACTTTATTTTTTAACTTCGATTTTCACTTTAAATTCAATTATCTTTTAACTTTAATTATTAATTCCGTAATAATAACAAATAATAATAACAATTCTTAAATTACATAAGGAAACAAATTTACAAATTTCCAAATTACTTTCTTATAAATATCAAATAAATTCTGTTTAAAATGATAAACTTATTTTTATAAAAATATCAAATAAAAATTTCAATCATTTCATTTCTTGCAAGTAGGTTATTTTGATCGATGTTGCTTCACTACTTGTAATAAGTATTGTTTTTGAGTATCGTCTTTTACTAAAGTATTACTATATTGTTGAACTAAAGCGACTGCTCTTTCCGCAATATCATTAACTACTTTAAGATTACTGAATACTTTCCGGCATTTTACATAACTCTCTTCAGAATCCCATCATGCAGGATGTATCTGAAGAAAGTCTGTTGACAGTTTAAATTGTTTAAAAATAGTTAATAGCTTTTCAGTCAGAAAATCATCAATATTTTTAACTTCCCGCTGAGAAAATCGAAGATTTTCAAAAATCGGGAAGTTATTGTTTTCACCCCGTTTTGCAAAAATCGAGTTTTCATCAGATCTCGACGTTTTAAGGTCATAGGAAGCTTCCCTGACTATCCCGGCGATGTTGTCACTGTGTGTGTGTGTGTGTGTGTGTGTGTGTGTGTGTGTGTGTGTGTGTGTGTGTGTGTGTGTGTGTGTGTGTGTGTGTGTGCGTGCGCGTGCGCGTGTGTGTGTGTGTGCGTGCGTGTGAAAAAATTTCATAAAAAAAAAAATTTCATCAAATCCTGCCGACCACGTGAAAATCGGTTGATTCATTCAAAAGCTAGTGCAGTTTGATAATTAAAAAAATATTGTTCTATGAAACTTCTATCAGACTTTTGAGCTCGAAGAGCTCAAAAGCATTGAAAAGCTATCTTTTTAAGCTCGAAGAGCTCAAAAGCATTGAAAAGCTATCTTTTTAAGCTCGAAGAGTTTAAAATAACACGTTAATTGTATTTTTGAGCTCGGAGAACTCAAAAACATCATAAGTGCATTTTTAAGCACCTAGGTATGGAATTAGCGGGAAGTTTCACGGATGGCCTTCAGGGTCTACCGTTTTTCTAATTTTTTGATAGCATTTGACGAAAATTTTTTTCAGATATAATAAATCTTTTGGAGCATTTGTAGGTTTTCCGTTTCTTATTTAAAGTTTCTACCATTTGTAATTTAAGATTTATAGGCACATCAGAATCAAAAAGTGCTAATACTGACAGCTCTTCAGATAAATACCACAAATGCTTAGCGAATTTATTAGAAGCTGCTGTGGAAATTTTTTTATAATTTATCAATTTTTTCATTGTTATTAAATCTTGATATGGAGCTTTGATAGCGTTTGGAGCTGTAAACCACGTTTTTAAGTATATTGACACGATAAAAATACGGATTTGATGAATGGAATTTACATCGTCGAACGTTAGATTCGGTTGCTTTTTGAACATAAATATTTTTAACACATAAATGGCTTTAGATAATCAGCGAGCGTGATGCATTGCTCCTGGTGTTTTAAAAAAGATTCCTCGAGGTGGAGTAGCGCCCAAAAATATAACAGCTAACTCAAGGAGTTCTCTATAATCGTCACGAGGTTGAAACACCTAAAACAGAAAAAAATATACTGACCATTCTATTTCAGTTTTTCTGAGCATTCAAAATTTTTGCGACAACTGCATCTTGAATGCCAATTTCATAATCGAACGTATCGATGGTATTTCAAGTATCTTTCAAACGTTTAAATATTGGTACATTCGGGCCCGATGTCACTGGCCAATAAACTTCTGCAACACTTCGCAAAAGAAGCTCACATATATGATGCCGACATGCGAAGTACAATAGGTTTTTATTGAGCTGTTTTTCAAGATACATACATGTTCCTTTGAATTTACCTTTAAACATCATTATTTGATAATAATAAAGCAATTGAAGATCAACGTTAACTAGTTACAACGATAAATGATTATTGATCAATAATTCTTACCTGTATTCACATAAGTTGTATCGAAACAAAGTGCTTCAATATGATCAGTAATCTTCCATTGATCTAAATACTCAATGATTTCACTGGCTTGATTATATCCTGTTGCAGAATCAAGTTTTCCAGCACCTAATATTTGTTCAATTTTTACACTTGACACTACAATAGGTAGCCATTAGAATGTTTTGAGATTTTGAGGGTCCCAAAGTCGCTTTCCATCCCAGTGTAATGTCCACGTTTGTGTTATGTCAAAGTTCTCTTTTAAATTTATAGCCATTTTCTCTCTTAAGTTTTTGCGTTTTTGTTGAATAGTTGTTGCACTGAAATTTACAATTTCAAGATCAATGCCTAAACTTTGAAGGGCAGCTTTAATGATATGAACAGCACTTCGACTTGTCGTTTGCGTCCTATCCAACGCTGCGACTACTTTAAAAGTAATGAGATCAACTTTTCTTCGTTTACAAAGAGAATTGTCAAATTCGCCATCATATGATAGTTGTCTTTTTAAACTATTTAATAAAAGCTGACTGTATTCAGATACAGAACAACTATACAAGCTCTTAGTCAGATCTAAAAAATTTGTGAAAATTAATTTTACAAATTAAAAAATAATTGTATACTTCATTAAGCTTACCTTCACATTCTTGATCATTGTATAAAGTTACAGCTGATTGTACTGTATTTTGGTTCAAATTTTCTTCAGAGATTCTCATAACTGTTGTGCAGAAGAAGATTTTCTAGAATAATTTTTCTGTAAATTTTTCTATTGATCGAATAATTTTTCAAGTTTAATTATGCTATTATAAGTTTTAATCACTCTAATGCCACTATCACTCCAAATTTTCATTATTTCATCAACAACAATTGTAGCACTCTGATGAATGCTCGTATTCATAACCGACTTTTTGTAAAACATTAAACTTAAAACTTGACGATTCGTGGGTAATTTCGGGGATTGAATTCACATATTTGATAGCCAATTAAGGGGATATCTTTATTATTATTTTTATTACTATCAGAATTATTTTATGACATTTTGTTTGGTTAAGATGTCTACTTTGTGTCAAAACAATAAGATTTTCGACGTAACAATTTACTGAGTCGACTTGAGTGCTGTAGTCGGTGCGGATATGATTAGCACTATAAGTTTGAATTCAAATATTTATTTTCTGATGATAATAATAATATATTTTACACTTGTTCAGATGTTATTAACTTCCCGCTAAGAAAATCGGGAAGTTATTGTTTTCACCCCGTTTTACGAAAATCGAGTTTTCAACGAATCTCGACGTTTCAAGGTCCTAGGGAGCTTCCCTGACTATTCCCGCGATGGTGTCTGTATGTCTGTATGCATGTGTGTGTTTAGAACGATTCGGACCGGTAGATTTTAAGAAATCGCTAAAAAACTACAAAACAAAATTTTTTCAAATGTGGTTTTTTAGGATTAACTTTTAAACGGCTTTACTGATCAATTCCAAAAACTAATCAGCTCTTAACCTCAAAAAACCACGTCGATCGCCACCAGTCCGGTCAAAATCGGTTGATTCGTTCGAGAGATATCGTGAACGAAAGAAAATCGAAAAATAGTATATTACATACCTAGGGAAGTAAAGTAAGAAATGTCTCAGATCACATGTAATTGTCGGCCGAGGCGAAGCTGAGGTTGACAAACATGTGATCTGAGGCTTTTTTATTTACTTCCCTTGGAGTGTATATTAGGGTGAGCCAAAAAAACTAACCTATCGAATTTCTGGGTTAAAATGAACCAATATATCGAAAAAAAAACTTCCCTGCAAGGCATGATTTTTAGCTCAATTTTGAACGGTGTCGGTGAGCATTCAAAGTTTCTCATTTAAATAACACGTAAAAAAATCTTTTTTCATTAAAAATAATATAACTTTTGAACCGCTTGAGATAAAAATTTTTTGACGGCGGATTCTTGAAGGACATTAAATTTCCTACAAAATCATGCCTGGTTTTATTTTTTAAAGTCAAAAATTCATATATTTACTGGTCATGAAAATTGAGCAAAAAATTAAAATAAGCAATTTTAGGCATTTATTGTTAGAAATTTTTATATTTAAGAAAATAAATTACTTCGAAACGAGATAAGTAGGGGGGGGGGTATGCAAGTATTATTTGTGTAAAAGCTTGGTTTAAAGTTTCTTGTCCGATAAGCGCTCCAGCTCAAGACTTAGATTTCTGAAAAAGTGAATTATAAAAAGTGTCACAGGGTTTTTATTCCCTGTGTGCGTCCCTCCCTGCGCCTAAATTTGGCAACAGATCCACTCGGTGTGTCTCTGAATTTATTATTTTATATTTATTTATTAATTTATTCATTGAATTTATTACTATTAGTATTATTTATATTTGAAATTTCTAATATTATTGTTATTAATTTAAGAATTAATTTTATCTTTATTTCAAACATTTACAATGAATTATTTATAATTTATTATTATTATTATTAGTTGTATGCATTGCCGTAAATCATTGTCATATAGTACCTAATTTTACTATGAGTGATAAATCATAGCCTTTACTCGCACGGGTGAGGCCCTACAATATCGATCGCGAGCAAAGAGTTTATTGAATTAGGGAAAATGGCTACAGAGGCCACTGTTGTCGAACACGAGGCCTCGAACGGTTTACGGTGACAAAACTTGAGCAGACACGCGGTGGCCCGCTTGGTGTGAGGTACACACGCGGGACCTCCGCTATTGTAAGGAGTGTGGATTTGGTGCCTTGGGTTGAGTTTCCTTTCTGGTGAGTACTCACAAGTTGAGATTGATTAATATCCGCACACCGCTGTCTCCTGGCTTAAATAATTTATTCTTTTATTGTTTAACTAAATTCACTATCGATTTATCGGGTCGATCCCGTAGCGAGTAAGGGTTATTTTAAGGGAACACTTGTACCTATCCCGAAAGCCTCGTGTGGGTCCCTGAAATGGCCAGCAATTACTAATCAAAGTACTACACTTACATTAATTATTATTACGTTTGTAAATAATATTGAAAGGCTAATATCTAAAATTATCGTTTATATTGGTTTAATTGTTTGAAATCTATTATATTTGTTCCATAAAGGATTTATTCTGTTATTTGGAAAGCAGATTTAGTTTTAAGTAACACCGTTTATAAATAAAAAATTTATTTTTGTTAATATTTTCTGATTCATTAATGATTTATTTTATGTAAGTTACTTCCCGGATTACTTCCCTGTCATCCGTCCTTTATTTTAGCAGGATCTTTCGGAATATTACATAGATTTAATTACTTATTGTTTCTTACTCTGTATTTTACCCTAATTTTATTTTAATTGTACTGCAACCTGCGCTTTTCATCCGCATTAACTCGAATCGTTGATTGATCGTCCGGCGCGGCCCCTGGAATTGTTATTATTTTTTGGTAATTTTTCATAAAAATTACCTGGCGTCCAAATGTGCACTAACCCAGCCTGAGGGGTTTCCGGGTTAATTTATTATATATTTAAAAAGGCGAGCGTAAAATACCCTACCCAGCCGATATCTCCGTCATCGGTCGAATTTAGTTAAATTTTGGGGAAAAGTATTGTTACAAAAGTTAGTTAATTATAAAAATATTAATAAAAAAATTAGGAAAACGGTTGACCCTGAAGGCCATCCCTGCAACTTCCCGCCAATTCTATACCTAAACGCTTGAAATTGCACTTGTGACGTTTTTGAGCTCTTCGAGCTCATAAATACAATTTGTGTGTTATTTTGAGCTCTCCCAGCTCAAAAATAGATTTTGTATGCTTTTGACTTCTTCGAGCTCAAAAGTGTGATAGACGTGTTATAAAACACTATTTTTTGAATTTACAAATCGAAATAACTTTTGAATGAATAAACCGATTTTCACGCTGTTGGTGGCATTCGACGCAATTTTTTAAGCTTCATGAAGAATTTTCAAGTTTAAATTGATAGAACGAAAAATTTCGGAGTAATTCCGAAAAAACACTTTTTTTCGGTTTTCTTTCGTCAACGATAACTCACGAACGAAGAATATATGGCGAGGCTTTCGCCTACCTCCGAAGAGGCCGTTTCCTGGGCTCAAAAGAGCTATACACGCACGTATATAACTCACGAACGAATCAACGGATTTTGACCGGACTGGCAGCGATCGACGTGGTTTTTTGATGTTAAGAGCTGATTAGTTTTTGGAATTGATCGGTAAAGCCGTTGAAAAGTTATTCCAAAAAAAACCCCATTTGAAAAAATTTTTTTTTGTAGTTTTTTTGTGATTTTCAAAAATCTACCGGTCCGAATCGTTCCAAAGTATACTGAAAATCTAAGTTTGGTCAAACCCTTTCGAATGGCACCAACCGCGATCAAATCGCGATAAAATTGCTTATTTTGATTTTTTGCTCAATTTTCATGACCAGTAAATATATGAATTTTTGACTTTAAAAAATGAAACCAGGCTCGATTTTGTAGGAAATTTAATGCCCTTCAAGAATCCGCCGTCAAAAAATGTTTATCTCTAGCGGTTCAAAAGTTATATTATTTTCAATGAAAAAAGATTTTTTTATGTGTTATTTAAATGGGAAACTTTGAATGCTCACCGACGCCTTTCAAAATTGAGCTAAAAATCATGCCTTGCAGGGAAGTTTTTTTTTCGATATATAGGTTCATTTTAATCCATAAATTCGATAGGTTAGTTTTTTTGGTTCACCCTAGTGAATACTATTTTTTTGCTCGACGAAGGCAGGAAGCGGCACTTTCGTTTAGTGCAGCGGGCCGAAAGTTGACGCTTTCTGCCCGTCGAGCAAAAAAGTGTTTTTTCGGAATAACTCCGAAATTTCTTGCGCGATCAATTCAGAATTTAAGATTCTTTGTAAGGCTTGAAAAACTGCGTCGAATGTTGCTAACCGCGTGAAAATCGGTTTATTCATTCAAAAGTTATTGCGGTTTAAAAATTCAAAAAATAGTGTCTTATCAAATCTCTATCAGACTTTTGAGCTCGAAGAGCTCAAAAGCATAAGAAAACAATCTCTTTGAGCTCGGAGAGCTCAAAATAACTCATAAATAGTATTTTTGAGCTCGAAGAGCTCAAAAACGTCATTGGTGCAATTTTAAGCACTCAAGTATGGAATTAGCGGGAAGTTGCAGGGATGGCTTTCAGGGTCAACCGTTTTCCTAATTTTTTTTATTTTTAACTATAAAATAAAATTGTTTTTTTTTTTTATTTTGTGGAGAAACTAGAAATAAATTCAAAAATTTCTTTTTGAGTTAACGATTGAACTATAAAAAATAATTTAATAGTTAAAACGTTGATAAATGCTGTTGTTTTTGTTTAAAAATAATAATAAAAAGTTTGAATTAAAAAAATCTGAATTTGTTTTGAGGGCCTATAACTTTTAAACCGTTCAAGTTATGAAAATTTTATATCAGATTAATTTTGTAGAGAATTTAATTTCCTACAAGAAACATTTGTCAAAAAATTTTTAATTTTTTTTTTCCAAAAGAGTAAATTGTTTTTTTAAACAAAAATTTTTTTTCCATGTTATTTAAATGGTAAAGGGGACCCCCCTTTGTGGCTAATCTATAATTGGGATTAAAAACTTTTTCAGGCAGGAAAAATTTTTTCTTACCCTAAAGAAACTTTTAAGACGTCAAGCAAAAAAAAAAAATTTTCAAAAAAATCACCCTAATACACCCACCTACCCACCCACACACACACACACACACACACACACACACACACACACACACACACACACACACACACACACACACACACACACACACACACACACATACACACACACATACACACACACAAACTCACACGCACACGCGCACACACACACACACACACACACACACACACACACACACACACACACACACACACACACACACACACACACACACACAATTCTCCGAGCTCAAAAATATAATCTATGTGTTATTTTGAGATCTCTGAGCTCATAGAGTAAGCTGTTCTAAGCTTTTGAGCTCTTCGAGCTTAAAAGTCTGATAGAAGTTTAATAAAACAGTATTTTTTGAATTTTCAAACTGCAATAATGTTTGAATGAATGAATCGATTTCCACGCGGTTGGCAGTATTCCACGCAATTTTTCAAAATCTATGATATACTTTTGAACACAAACTGATCGAACCTTAAATCTTAGATAAATATCAAAAATTCACTTTTTCCGAATTTTTTCGACAACGATCATTCACGAACCAATCAAGCGATTTTCACCTTCTTGGTGGCGATCGAAGTGATTTTTTAGGCTCTTATACGGCGTAGGGCGTTAGGTATCGGTCTGGCAAGCGCGCAGCTCACGTTCGATTCTTAGTTAGGGTAAATATTATTTTCACTTTATATCATCTGAGTTGTAAAAATTAGGTCTACGTGAGATGCAAAATCTAGTCAGCGCTTCAAAAAAATAAAATGACAAAAAGTATTAAATCAAATCTTTCTTTTTTATTATTTTAATTCAAGGAAAGTATTGTAATTTTACAAACTTAGCTAATTTGAAAATATTTGTAAAATTACAAAACCGTTTTGTAAAATTAGTAACTTCACAGAGCTATGTATGTTTTGTAATATTACTATACTCAATTGTATTTTTAAATAAATATTTTGCCTATTAGCTTCCAATACATTTCTTGTAAAATTACAATAGAAATTTTTAACAGTGTAACCAATGTTTTATGGGGGGTTTACGTAAACTTAATAAAACCCAATTCTATGATGAAATCCGGGTTATACTTTGTTCTTTTTCCGATTCCTCGCCTCTGGTCTCGATAAAAATAGGGCGCCAGGTAATTTTCAATCACTGGGACTACCAAACCAGTGAAAACGGAATCAAATAATTTTTTATTCGCTAGGAATTATCAAAACTAGCCAAAACTTAAACTTAATCACAACTAAAGAAAGGACCAGGGGTCGGAAAGATAACGGGATGCCTCGGGGTCGCTCAGTGGGCTGGTTTGTGGAGAGGGGGTGTGATTCGAGTGGAGAGGACCCATGATTGTAATAATTTTTTTTAGCAACACCAAAATTTTATGCTTAAAAATCCTTATCTATTCGATATACTTTAACCTTAATTTATAAACTTAATTCTAAATTCCTACAAAATTACTGGAATAATATAGTAAACAACAATCAACGCTATTGTCAAGTTACAGAGCCTTACTTATTATAAAATAAATAAATATTATTGACTAGACTAATAATCACAACTAAACGTGTCAACCTAACTCTAAATTATTTACAATAAGGGCTTATTACAGATTTCTACAATTGACTGGGCTATCTGATATCTCAAAACCAAAACTTAATTATGACCGCTCAAATTACTATAAGTAAATGACTCTCATACCTAGCATAGCCAATGCTGATGCTGAGTAACTTTTAACACCACTTTAAACAAACTCCATCAACTCTGTATTTATTTCTGTAGTTCACATATGAAACTTAGAGACTAAACCCTTAACCTGTAGCTGCAATGGTACGCACGTCCGATCACCTGTAGTGACCAGAGGCAACTCTCTGACTGCCGCGAGTGAACTCTCCTGAGTCTCAGACTCGTCTCTTCTCTACCGATGCTCAACTGTGACTCTCTCAAGTGCTAGCTCAATGCAGACAAATCTTCTATACTCAATTAATTTCCCCATTATTTTAATTCTTACTCAAACAACTATAGCTCTGAGTACGGATATTTCTCGCGTGGATGCTTTCCAGGAACTGACAAATGTAAACTAATGTAATTAAAACTGATCCCAGATGCTTTGGTCATATTCCTTTACAGTGGAGCGCAGGCATCTCAGCCAGACCTAGGCATTCCACATGGAAGTCTCGTAAGATTAGACTGACGAAACCGGGTGACTTGTAGTCCCGCTCCACGGTAACGCTGACATCCACGTACTCAGCAGCCTCAAAACTCAATAACTCGATACTTAAAATAACTCAATAAAACCCTTAAATAACCTATTCGTCTGTAGATATTTAATGAAATTTTACTATTGCATTCGTTTTAACTTAGGGAGAAGGAATTCCATCAATTTGATTGAAGTATTTGTATCATTAGTGATGTGATTTTATCTAAGTAGAAAATCTACTTCCATTTCGGCTGCCGAATGTCACTTTTTTTAGTGAAAGATCGATTCTTGACCAAAGTCATGATCGACTTTCCTATTCCTAATAAAAAAAAATTTGGTTTAGAAAGAACTGGCCTATACCAACACAAATAATGCATAAAATTCCATAATAATTAAAGAATCAGATTTATAAATAATTTCTGAATCGTTTGAAATACCGTTGACTTTTTCTGATCTGATGTCATTACGAAAATTTTGGGAAAGGGGAGAAGAAAATATATAGGGGAAGAGAGAATCACTCAGTGGGAGTCTTTCAGTAACCGAAAAAAAAAAATTCGGACAGCCCAGACCGGGACTCGAACTCATATCTTTTGGTTATGTGCTAAGGGCTCTTCCACTTTAGCTATCCGAGAAATTGACCGCAATCACTATTCAAACACCTGATAATTCCTATAATTATCTTTCAGAGATCACACAGCTACTTACATTTATACATTCGTGACAACGTATACTCTTAAGATGGACGGTGGCGTTGACAACTGACAACTCTCTCTTATCGTAGACTAAATACATACTTTAACTGTAGAAAGATTGAACAAAGACTGGCTGGACGCAGCGGGGTCCTACTCAATGTAATATTATAGGTTCCTTATTTCAGTTGGAGGTTTTTCAGTGTTGAAAACTTACGAAAACAAAATGTCGATTTATATAAATTTTTTTTTTCACCAAAAAATTGTTGGTATTATATTTACACCCAGCGCCTCTATACTTGAACCATCAAACCAACTCAGCTTGTAAACACTCCATGTATAAGTTTTAATGAGTATATTAGATTCCCTTATACGGCATAGTGCTTAAATTTTGGTACACGAAAAAATTAAATAGGGTTCGAATCCACTTAAGGGGTTAGGGGTAGTCAGAATTTTCAAAAAATCAATTATTTTTTTTTTGCATTTTCGTTATGTGTAATATCTTAAAAATATTCTCTGAAAATTTCAAGTCGATCCGATAATTAGTTTTTGAGTTATTCGACAAATAACAAAGAGAGCTCGGGTACTTCAAAGCGCTCGGGAGCAGATAGCTAGCGGCAGCTTCAAGAAACCCCCTTTTAGGGTTCTATTGTCATCCTATTCTGGAATTATAAAAGCAGATCCTTACAAAAATACAACCATACATAAAAAGGAATGTATAGGCCATTTTCAGAAGCGGATGGGGACTCGACTGCGTACTCTGAAAACTAAACAAAAAGGTCTTGGTGGTAGAGGTAGGCTTACAGGAAAAGTAATAGAAAAATTAACTGGGTACTATGGTTTATCAATACGTCGTCATTGCGATTCTATTGAAGATATGAAATTTGCTATTATGGCAACTTTTTACCACTACGGTTCGACTGATGAAAATCCGAATCATGATATGTGTCCCAAAGGCGAAGATTCTTAGTGCTCTTACCAGCGCGTTGAAGCAAGTGGAGAGCTTGATACTTATACTCAAGATTATTCTCCCTTACCTCCTAATGTTTTAAAAGCTATTAAGCCGATTTACGACGATCTCAGTAATGATAATTTACTTTCAAGATGTGTAGGTGGATTCAATCAGAATAATAATGAGAGCTTCAACCAACTAGTGTGGAAAATATGCCCAAAAACCGTGAATACTAGTTCTACTATCGTACAAATTGCTGCATACATAGCTACTTGTATATTTAATGAAGGTACAAATTCATTATTAATGATTATGGATACCCTAGGACTTAATTGTGGGTCTAATTCCCATCGGTATGCTGAAAAATTGGATGCTGCACGTGTGAAAGTGGCAGATCAGCGCGCCAACGACAACACTCGGGAAGGCAGAATGCTTCGTAGGCAACAGCAAATTGATGTTTTGGAAACTTCCACAATGGCTGAAGAACTATTATATGGCCCAGGAATAGATAACTCGATGTAAGTAATTTAATAATTCGTATTTCTGTACGTGAATCTAGTGTGAAACTTTAAACGCGTTTTTCTCAAAACTATGTTTTTTGAACTGGTGACAACTGTAACTCGAAAACCGCTCAGTAGATTTTAATAAAATTTATACAGCTTTTAGAATACATAATAAACTCGGGCTTGATCGAAGGATTTTTTTTTTTTTCAAAAATTTCGATTTTTTAAGACCAATTAATTGTTGATTTTTTCCCAAAAATCTAGACAAAAATTTCCTGAGGCCGCCATTTTGTTAATTTAAAAAAAAAAAAATCCTTCGATCAGGCCCAGGATTATCTATTTATAAAACTAATTTTTTTCATCCGACTGATTTTAGATAAATCTCCAAGGACTGATTGTCACCGCAAGGACCTTTTTTTGGAACTGGGTCAACACAGACAGCTATAACTTTGGAAATTAAATTTTTTTTTTTTTGAAATTTTCGTGACTTCAAGTCAAAACATTGTATAATAATGCCATATTACTACTTTTGTAAAATAACATGATTTAATAGCAAAAAAAAATACTGAAAATTCTCATTTTTTCGTGCCTCTGACTACCCCTAACCCCTTAACATATACTTTTTTTTTTTTCGTAAGAAATTTTTTTTTTCAAATACGATTATTGCAACCATTATTACTTTAGTTGTTAATATCAATAAAAATTTGTGTTGATGACTTTTTTTACACAATTTGTGTTGAATCAACACTCTATTGTGTTGAATCAACATACTAAAATGTTAAATTCTACACACTAAAATGTTAAATTTTACACAAACATTTTTACACTTTACGCAATGACGAAAAATTGTGTCACTATGTCTGTATGTATGTATGTGTGTGTTTGTGTGTGTGTGTGTAAGTATGTAAACCTCTTATAACTTTTGAACGGTTTAGCCGATTTCATCGCGGTTAGTGCCATCCGAAAGGGCTTGGCCAAACTTAGATTTTGAATACAATTTGGACTGATTCGGATCGATGGATTTCGAAAAATCTAAAAAAAACTGTAAAAAAATTTTTTTTCAAAAGTGGTTTTTTTGGAATAACTTTTAAACGGCTTTATCAATCAACTCCAAAAACTGATCAGCTCTTAACATAAAAAAACCACGTCGATTGCCGCTAATCCGGTCAAAATCGGTTGATTCGTTCGAGAGATATCGTGCAGGAAAGAAAACCCAAAAAAGTGTTTTTTCGGAATTACTCCGAAATTTCTAGCGCGATCAATTCAAAATTTGAGATTGTTTATGAGGCTTAAAAAACTGCGTAGAATGCCGCCAACCGCGTACAAATCGGTTCATTCATTCAAAAGTTATTGTGGTTTGAAAATTCAAAAAATAGTGTTCTGTGAAACTTTTATCAAATTTTTGAGCTCAAAAAGCTCAAAAGCATAGAAAAGGTATTTTTTCGAGTTTGGAGAGCTCAAAACAACACATAGATTGTATTTTTGAGCTCGAAGAGCTCAAAAACTTCGTAGGTGCAATTTTAAGCGCCTAAGTATTAACGGAATTTGCGGGAAGTTGCAGGGATGGCCTTTAGGGTCAACCGTTTTCCTAATTTTTTTTCTCTTAGGAGCCCTTGTTATATAAATAATGATTTTTCAAAGTTATCAAAAATTGAAATATCCGGCTACTGTTATAAAAAAAAATTTTTTTCTCAATTTTTAATTTTGGTTGTTTTTGTATTGATAGATTGCGTCTAGTAGTTTGGCTAAAAAATTTTTAACATTTATTGTTTTGGATTTTATTATCCTTATTTTCCTACCTAACGCCAATCATTTATGTTGATTTTGTTGTTTTCTTTCAATTTTGGAATTTTCAATGCATTACTTAACGTTTATCAAAGCAAAAACTCAAAATTTTTGCCAGTTATACAGCCTGGAAGGCTTGTACGGAATTGAATAAACTTTTTACAATTTTTAAATCAGACTTACGTAAAAAATAATAAAGATACTAAAAATTTACAATATAAATCATTAAATTGTCTAGAAGATCGTCTTGAATGTCAAAGACCGTATCATCAATAGTTTAGAAGTTATAACAATTTATAAGTTGATAAAATAATTGACCGCTTCAACTTTGATAAGGTAAATTATTTTAAAATTAAATAAAAAATAGAGAAAAATTTTTTTTACAACCTTGATGTATATGGCTGAATTTGTTATTTTTTGAAGCAACAGAAAAAAAATAAAACGAAAATGGAAATTTGTTTATAACAAATTGTTTATAAAATAAACAATGAAAATTTAAGTAAAAAACAATTTTTTTATAATTATATTGAGAATAGTAAATGATGATTTTTAAAAAAAATTATTTCTTAATAAATAATTTAAATGGTGGATGAATGAAAAAAACAATTATAAACAATTAAAAAATTTTTTTGAGAAAAAATTTGTTTTTTTTAAATCATTATTTTACTATGACAATAAAATGACAAAAAAAAATTTTTCAAAAATATTCAATTTGTCTATTTGTTTATAGCAAATTTTTAAATATTTCAATAGTTGAAAGTAAATATATTTATTATAAGGGCTAGGGAGATTGCGTTTCGTTATAGAAGTTATAGAGGGCGCTCAGATCGTCAATGATACCAACAATACGTTTTTATAAATTATTTTCAGTACGGTAGCACTGAAAAACCTCTAACCAAATTGCCCATCTGAGTGGGACCCCGCCGTGTACGCGTAAGACGCGTACATAAATTAGCATTGAGGAGTGGGGAAACGTTCTAGCGCCACTCTCAAACAATTTCGTACTATTAATGTACAGTTAGCGATTGTTACTTAATTTCTAATCGGACTTTCTTGACATGTTGTCCGCCAATGATATTTGCATCAGGTGGTAAATTGGTGTTTACCTAAAGTGAGCCAACTGGCCACGTTGCAATACATACATATATACATACACACACACGTCCGTACGTACTGTGGGAATATTCAGGGAAGCTTCCTATGACCTTTAAATGTCGAGATCTGATGAAAACTCGATTTTCGAAAAACGGGGTAAAACCAATAACTTCCCAATTTTCGAAAATTTTCAATTTCTTTAGCGGGAAGCTAAAAAAATTAAGTTAATTTCACTAATTTAATAATTATTTGTCAATTCATAAAAATTTATCTGTCTTGATCTTAACAGTTATTTATTAAACAGGATTTAGTAGTGAATATAAACCATAAAGAACAAAAGTTAAGAAATCATTAAATTAAAAGTTCAAAAAAATTTAAGTGCCCTCTTCTGTTATTTTTTCGGCCCCCTCTCTAGAAAACAGACTATAGCTCTCTCACTTTAAGATAAAGATGTAAGATTCAAATCAAGAGTAGGGATTAAAGGTCGACCGAAGGGGTTAAAAAAACAGTTCTGGAATTTTTTTTAATTAAATATCTCACGAACGATTTGACCGATTTTGACGAGATTTTCGGCGATTGGCGCAGTTTTTTGAGCACTAAGGTTTATTTTGCCACATAAAAAACGATTCGAGAAGAAATTTCGAAGTTATGTAAAAAAAACTCTTTGAAATTTTTCGTTAACGGTTTCTTTTCAACGCATTAACTGAATTTGATGCAGTTTACAGCAATCGACGTCGTTTTTCAAGTTTAAGAGCTGATTTAATTTTGGAATTAATCGATACATTAGTTTAGAAGTTGTTCCAAAAAAACCTTTTTTTGAATATTTTATTTTTGAGATTTCTAAAAATTTACTTATCCGAATCGGTTTAAATGGTATAGAAAATTTGAGTGTAGTGGAGCCTTTTTGAACGCCGCCGAGTTTGTTCAAATTTGTCGAGCTATTCAACAGTTATGAGACGGTTACATACATTCATACACCACATACACACACACACACACATACAGACCTAGTGACATCCTCGTAGAAATGATCAGAATAGCTTCCTAGGATCTCGAAACGTGGAGATCTGAATAAGAGATCTGATAAGAACTCGATTTTCGAAAACCAGGGTGAAACCAGTAACTTCCCGATTTTTTGAAAATCATTGATTTTCATAGTGGGAAGTTAAATTTTTTTTTTTTTTTAAGATTTTCATTTTTTACTTTACAGCTTCAGCAGGCGCATTTTGTGGAAATAAAATAGTTGAAGCAGGCGAAGAATGTGATTGTGGCTACGATTATGTAGAATGTACAGATAAATGTTGTTATCCTCGACAAGTATCAGATTACGATAAAAGTCAAAACGAAACTGCCAAGGGATGTAGTCGCCGAGTAGGAACTCAATGCAGGTATACTATTTATCACTTAGATTGAAAATAATCGACTTTTTTCTTTCTATAAAATTTTCTCTTAAATACTTCTAGGATGATAAAAAAAATGTCTGTTAAAACGGGAGCTCTTAATATTAATATTTAGAGATCACTCTTTGCCAATGTCTATTTATTTTTTATTTAAATAATGCATACTGGCATAGAAAATTTTTTTGCCTTGGAGATTTTCTAATTTTCTTTTAATTATTGGCGCCCGTTTTTCTTGTCATATACGCGCAAAGTCTAAAAGAATCTAGCTTGACTACGTAGCACCATAGTTTTCATGTGAGAGAAATGAGAAGAAATCTTTTGTTTTTGTATATGTGTATCATTAGGGTGTCCGTTATTTCCCAAGTTGTTTTTTTTTTTTTTTTTTCGCTATAGCCCCCTGGATTTTAGTTCTTGACCTAAAAAAAAATATCTTACACAAATAAATAATATAAAAAAGAAAACCACAATGAATGTAACATTCTTTTGACTTTATTTAAGCAATGTAGTAAATTCGTCTCCTTTTAATCGCAATTTAAAAAGAGAGATGTAAACAATTTTGAATTCTCATGATAATCAATATTTTGAAATAATAAATAAATTAATAACCAAGATGGACAACCCGGAAAATGTGTCTAATAATACGTGCAAAGTTTTTAAGTGTCATCCTATGTCTAAAGTACCTAAAATAGTTATCTGTTTGATATATGAAAATGTGTATCATGAAGCTGACTTTAATAAATATACGAAAGGTCAATTTGTGAGTGAAATGCTTGTAATCTGTCCAAAACACCACCAGGATAACCTAACCGCAAAATTGGACTATGATTTGAATACGTTAGATGAAAATGCTCGAAAAATAATTACGCAAGTAAAAATTTATGAAAAAGAGGATCTTAGAAGTGAATTATGTAATAACTTATCACTAAATCAATCTAAAAATTTATCTGATGTCAGTGCCCCGGATCTGGATGAGTTAGCTACCACGAAAATGGAAAATGAGCTACTCAGACAGATCAACGTGGAGCTACAAGCTAGAAATAAATTATTGGATGCTATTGTTAACAATGAATTAACTGTCAAAAAACCTGAAAGTGATTATGCAAGTATTGAAAAAAATAATTTACAACCTAAACCTAAAATTCCGAAAATTCTAGTGAAATCTAAAATCAATAATAATCGTTAGACCATGGGGAAAGTTAAGAATAAAATCACAAATGATTTGGCGATTCCAATAAATAATGTACGAGAAAATGAGGATGGATTGGTTACCATTACATGCAAAAATAATAATGATGTAGCAAGAGCTAAGTCTGTTTTAAGTGATAAGCTGGGTGCTGATTACCATGTGGAACTTGAACATCTAAATTTACCTAAGGTTAAAATTATAAACGTAGATGACTTATCAAAGGAAGATCTATGAGAAGATATAAACAATAGAAATTTTCGTGAGTCTGATTGTGCTTTCAATATAATTGCCGATTATAAAAATATAACTGGTAAAAGAACACTAATTTTGGAGGTTACACCTGAAACGTACCTACTGTTGCATAACAATGGTTTTTAAATTTACATTGGACATCAGTGATGTCGTGTTTTTGATTACTTTAATATTAACTTGTGTCACAAGTGTGGTAGAGTTAACTATAATCATAACAAGTGTAATAACTCTGTAAAGTGTATGATATGTGCCGGAGATCACCTTACTAAGCTGTGTAAGTAGCAGCAGAAAAAGTGCTCAAACTGTGTTTTTTATAATGAAAAGTTTCACAAAAATAGACCTATTGACCACAGTGCTAATGACACGTGTTGTCCGTATCTTGTGTAGAAATTTAATAACTTAATTAGTTCCACAGACTATTCTCTCCAACCTACTATACCGGTTCACTTAGGTAAAGTTGGTGTTACACCAAAGCAAATTATGAAAATTATTAATAGTGTATTTAAATGTGAGAAGTTTAAACTCTAACTTTACTAAACTTGAACTGTTTATAGACAATTTAAGTGTGAAACCGGACATAATTATTTGCTCTGAAACATGGGTACTACCGTGTTATGTGTTTTTTGCCATAGAAAATTATGATTGCTTCTATAACCACAGCTCCATAAACAGAGCTGATGGGGTGATATTATATGTAAATAAATCATTAAAATATAGTTCTGTGACTGAAATTATTGATAACTTAAAAATATCTACTTTTCTCGAAGCGGGGTATCAACCATACTTTAATGGAACTACGAGGCCAAGTGAATCTGGGGGCTCATGTATCGATAATATTTTTGTAAAATCAGTATTCAGGGACATCAAATCTTTTACGTATACTAATATCTTTACTGACCACTTTCCCATTTTTATGACGATTGGTGTCTCTATTAAGAATAATAATATTTTTAATCAAGAGTTCACTGTCTTAGATTATGAAAAGTTAGAAATTCTCAGTAGGATGGTTGATTGGGCAAGCTTATTACAGATTAATAATCCAGATGAATTCTTTGATGTCTTTATTATTAAATTAAAACAATTAATAAAAGATGAGTCTAGAACTAAGAAAATGAAAAAAAATAATAACAAAGCACGTAATAATTGGATTACTAAAGGCATAATGAATTCTTGTAAAACTAAGGAACTGTGATATAACATCTACAAACGGGATAAAAACAACAATAAATTGAAAAATGATTATAATGAATATTGTAAAATATTGTATAAACTTATTAAGCGAGCAAAAAATAATTATGAATGCGAAAGAGCTAATAAGTATTGCAATAATAGTAAGAAATTATGGAGTTTTGTAAATAGTAAGTTAGGAAAAAATGTTATCTAACAAAAAAGTCATTGCAAATACTTTCAATGATTTTTTTGCTGATATACGTGCTAAATTAGCTAGTAATATTAATGTTATTGATTGTAATATAGAGAAAAACATCCCACATGTAAGTGATAGTCTCTTTTCACTACCAACGAACCAAAAAGAAATTGAAGCTACTATATGTGATATGAAAAATAAAGTAGGTGGTGTTGATGGGATTAACAGTAAAGTTCTTAAAACAATTTCTAAAGATATAAGTACTCCATTAGAACACATTTTTAATATTTTCATTAGCAATGGTTGTTGGCCGAATGCTTTAAAAAGTGCAGATGTTGTACCTATCTATAAGTCTGGTGGCAAACACTTAACTACTAACATAGACCCATATCATTGATTTCAAATTTGGCTAAACTTTTTGAGAAACTCATACATGTTAGAATACTTAATTTTTGCTTGAAAAATAAATTAATTTCAGATAAACAGTTTGGATTCATGAAAAGCAGAGGTACAACTGACGCTCTAGCTTATACTTCTTATTACATCTACTCTAATTTAGATAAAAATTCTCCAACTGTTCTAGCCTTTTTAGACTTGGCTAAAGCCTTTGACACAGTCAATCATAAAATATTGATGGATAAACTTTGGAGGTATGGAATTAGGGGTCTACCACATCAACTCTTAAAATCCTATCTACATAATAGATCCCAAGTAGTTAAATTAAATAATACTTGTAACAGGCCGCTTTTAGCGCCACCTGTTAATAATTTTACTTTAATTTTTTTTAATTAATTTAATTGAAATGAACTAAATGGAGGTTTTTTGGTTTATCTTCTGTCCATTGGTTGGGTTCGCCGCGACCGAGTCGCCCTCGCGTGAGAAAATTCGAATGAAACTCGATCGCGCGTGAAACCACCATTTATTACGATATTAAATAATTTAATTCAGTAATTAAGTTAGCTTTAAGTTAGATTTAAGTTATTGTATGATTGTAATGGTACAAACGACGTCGGCCACGAACTCGCGAAAAGGAAGACAACGAGGATCATCGACGTGGATAATCTTCAAGATCATCATCGACGGAGAGAGGCTGTGCAGAGAGAACAAGACGACGGACAGATCGAAACTTGGAGTGAGCAAGCGGAGCAGGCGTGAAGTTGGAAAGCGGGCTGTCGAGCGCGCCAATGCTCCAGCCAATATATCATTCGAAACGTCGATATTGGAAAATTGGATAGACGGCGCCATCTCTGGAGTTCAACGCTAACGACGGACCGAGGAGACAGGGGAGAGAGGCGAGGAGTGCGACATGTGAGGATTTTTGGTTCTTCCACGTTTTCCGGTTGTCGTGCACGGATGCATCTTCTGTTAATTTTTTTGGAAATTTTTGGTGACAATTCTTGCTATTCATTAATTACGAGATCAATTTGTTCACGAAGTATTTTAAAAGTTGAAATATTGTTAGTTCAGGTGTCAGCCAATTGTAATTCGACGGTAAATTGACTGTTGTCAATTATTTGAAAACTGTTTAAAAATACGACGTGCGGGTGAGTCAACCGACGTGCCCCGACACATCGGAGTATTCTTTTGAAGATCCTTGCCGAGGATAAGTCATACGTTGACGGACGACGCGGCGCCGGACTGACCGACACCGGTTTCCTGTTGCAATTCAACGTGGAAGCCGAGGGCGATCGACGTGGTGAGAGACCCAGGACATTAGCCGAGGAGTCTTTGACCAGGGTAAGTGGCCACGTCTCCCTCTGAAATAGCTCGTGGGATTTATTGAAATAAAAACATTTAATTGAATGCTTAATTGAAGCAAAATCTTTTTGTTTAATTAATTGTTGTCGTCGCTTGGCGGGATATATTGCCGAAGAATTTCAAGGATGCGTTGTGCTGTTAGCAAGGATAATCCCACGAGGTATTTAGGTACCGCCATTTTGTTGTTTACTGCTGTTCGGTTGTACTTACTATTATTATTGTTGGAATTTTTTTTTTGGTGTTTGTACTCCCGGGGTAATCGATGAGTTCGATTGCCCATTGATCGAGCTTCGGTTGCGTGCGCAAGCCGACTTACCGACACCGAGTACACGGCGGTTGATAATTTGAATTTGAGCTTTGCCGCGCTGAACTTAGTGTGATTTTTTAATGAGATTTTAGTTATTTAGTAGTGATTAAATTCGGTGATTTAATTATTTATTTTAGGACTATAATTAATTATTGTTAACTAAATTCGGCGATTTAATTAGGTAATTGTATTATTACAAATTAGTTATTATTTAAAATCGGCAAATTGATTTTTTTATTGTTTTGAAAATTAATAATATATTAGAATTCGGCGATTGGATTAAATTTTTTTTTGTTGCTAATTTTATTAATTAAATTAATAAAATTGAGCGCGAAAATTTGAATTTCCTTTTGTCATTTTAATTAATGGGTATTAATTAAACTCGGCGAGTTGAAATTTCTTTTTGACATTATTGTCTTATAAAATTTAATTAGTTACTCGTAATTACATTTGGTGATTTAATTATTTTTTTTTTATCTTTATAATTATTTATTATTAAATGATATTCGGCGATTAATGGTATTTATTTAAAAATCTAATTATTTCCGATAAATCAAATTCGGCAAGTGATTATTGTTGGTTTAGAAATTCAATTATTAATTATTTAATTAAATTCGGCGATTAATGATTTTTGTTTAAAATTTAATTAGTTACCAATCAAAGTCGGCGATGTGAATATTAGGTTTAATTATTTAATTAATCGTTATTAATTAAATTGAAAGTGAGAGTGGATTTTTTTTTGTTATTAACATTACTTATTTACTAATTAAATGCGGTGATTTAATTAGTTGATTCATTTACTTTATTAATTATTAATGATTATTAATAAAATTGAGCGCAGATTTATTTTTTTTTGTTTAAAGATTTAATTAATTATTATTAAATAAGTTTATTGCGGCGATTTGGGAAATTTTGTACTGGATTGTTAAACTTGAAGGTTTGATTGCGAGCTGCGAATCGACGACGGTGTCGAATATTATTATTAGGCGTTTCGTTCCTTGATATTGTTAACCTGAGCCGATTGTTTTAATTTATTGTCAATAAATCAATAATTTTTTTTATTAATTGAGAATTAATACGAGCAACCCCGAGTAATTTCCTCGATGCTTCTATAATTAAGTCATACCCTTAAGGCCCGCCACCCGACGAATAGTCCCGGACGGGAGTAGCCGGAATCGACGTGATTGGAGCAAAGCTCCTGGCGCCCAACAACAGGTAAGGCAGGTAGGCCAATTTCTTTATTTCGGGTTTCGTCCTCGATAACGCACGAGTTCGAAATACCCGTTATATAATTTGGCGCCCAACGTGGGGCACACAAAAGGGCAAATTACGACGCGTTATAATTAAATTAGGACGTAGGTTAGTTAATCGGCATAATGAGCGATCAAAACAGTAAATCACCACCGAATGATGGCAGGGGAAACGATTCCCTGGTAACGTGGAACCAGACTGTTGATGATCAAACGCAACAGAATAACCCGGAAGACGCAAATAGAACGTCGAATCCCGGGGAAGATCCGGCAACGAGTCAGGCAAATAATGTGGCACCTGTCACAGGGCAGGGAATCGGTACACCGAATACGACAGCACAGACAAGTAGCCCGACGTACACTGTGACACGTAGTCCCTCGCTGATGACGAGCGTCGCCAATGCACCATTCCCACCTTTGCGAGCTCGTCGTCAAATCCAGGTACCTCCGAACGCCATCGATGAGAATGAGACATACGAGTGGTATTTGGCGCGCAGGGAGGAGGTGAGCGCGGAACGACTGCGGCTGGAAGCGGCCCATCGAGACATGGCAGAAAAGATTGCGCATTTGGCAGCTCGTGAGGATGTTATACGGGACGAGTTAGTCGCGATTGAAGAGCGTAACGGGTCGTTAAGTGGATCGAGTGGTACGAGCGGGCAGTATGACTAGATCGCGAACGCGTCACCCCTGCAGGTACAGGAAATCCTCGTGACGATGAATGCTAACCCGATAGGTAGTGAGGCGGTGATTCGCGACCGACTGCATTGGTGCTTGCGTCTGAAGCGGTTTCCGGATACAGTTTGGACACACGACGACCAGGCGATACCAGACAGACAGGTTCTGAACGCGTTTGAGCGAGAGTAACGACGTCAACCGAGGACAATGCCACGCTCCACCGCAATGACAGGAAGTTCGCCAGCGAACAACATAATACCGCGGTCGACAACGGTAACTGCGACGACCGAGAATAATACAACGACGACCTAGACGACGTTAGCACCAGGAGGACTACATGTGAACGTCAATGGAGGTACCACATACATGACGCAACCCGGGGTTAATAATCAGCGCCCGAAGATGATGACGGTGCCGCTGGAGAGTCCAATCCCGAGCCCTAGGCGTCGAAATGTCCTAAACGTGGGACTTCTACAGCCCACGGCAAATTCGACACATTTGCTGGCACACAATGTGACATTTGCACCAGGATCGATGCCCTTGGGTGCAAATTCACCTCAGCACACACACAGCGAGCACTGTATGCTGTCTGGAATGGGGGGTGGACCACACTACCAACCAGCGATGTATGAGAGAGTGTCGAAATGGAACTTGAAGTTCTCCGGGTTAGGTAGCGCGCGCATCGAATCGTTTTTGAATCAGTTGGATGAATGTTTGACGACGTGTGGTATGACGGATGCGGATGCGTTGGCAATATTGCCGTTATTGCTGTCAGACGTGGCCAAAACGTGGTGGACACACATGAAACGTCGTGTTTCGTCGTACTCCCAGTTTAGATTCGAGCTGCGTCGACGTTTTGGAGAGCCGTCGGTCGGATGCAGGATCAAATGGGAGGTTATTACGCGTACTCAAGAGAAGCTTGAGATGAGATTAGACTTTCTGGACGCCGTGATCGCGCTGTGGTCGCGAGTAGACGATCCATTGCCGTTGAAGGACCAATTGAACTTCGCATACAATGGTTTACGTCCAGAATACCACCAGAAGTTCGAACGATACGACTTTAGCAACTTCGACGAGTTGTACGAGCACGTGAGAGCGGTTGCTATTCCCCGCCAACATCTCCAGCGACGTGAACCGGTACCCGTGGAACAGAGCGTCGTTCCAGAGTACGCCTACCAGCCTGAAAAGTACGATTCGAAGAGACGCACTGTTGGTCAGGTTGCCGCTGTATCGAATCCTCACCAGGATGCGAAAAAGAATAAAAAGAAGCAGGGCAAACCAAACAAGTCGAACAACGCCGATCAGCCAAATGATCAGGTTGCTGCGATGAATTCGCAAGCGTCGACGAATGCGAACCGAGGATCGTCTTCTGGGTCGCCAAACAGAGATGGAGCTCAGCGAGGCTACCAGGGCCCATCGAACGGCCGATCAAGCCTGAAGCATGGTAAACCCAAGCAGCCAGTATACCGTGATCTCTGGGGTAAATGCTTTAATTGTTTCTCGACGGATCACGGATGGCGTAGCTGTCCTGAGGCAAGACGAGCGAAGTTCTGCTTCGGTTATGGAACGCTAACAGAACCAACGCCTGGATGCACTTGTTGCATGATGTTTTTCGAGTACAACCGGCCGGAAAACGACGTCGGGAATCAGTAAGGGCGGGTCCAGAACTGATTTCCCGCGACGTAAGTGGGCCGATGATTGGGGTTGAAGCCAAAATGTCAAACGAGCCGCTGCCTGACATATTCAACATTGACATCGAGCCTTGCGGGTCCGTGAATCAGTCCTCGGATGCTGGCTCCTCACCTAGATGTGACGTGAAACCACCGACGATTATAGATGAAGACCTTTTGCGGCAATGCCAGCGCTGTGGCGTTTGTGGCGTAGAAGGCAAATTATGGCGATGTTTGGGATGCAAGAATGCATTCTATTGCTCACGCGAACATCAAGAAGCTGATTGGCCGATCCATCGGTGGATTTGCGTACCGATTGAGGAGCGTGAGCGAATGTTTCTCGAAGTAGGACGAAGTATGTCCTATGCAGTCTGAGGGCAACGATGTAAGACCCTTTCTAGATGTTTGGATAGGCGGAAGAGAAATTAAGGCTTTGTTAGATACCGGTTCGACGATGACGTGCGTCAGAGAGGTTGAAGAGTTAAATTGGGTCTATGGATGTGGTGCTCGAGTGAGACCTGCACCACGAAACTCAGCAGCAGTAGCTGATGGTTCGATGATGTCAGTGCAATCGCTGATAACGCGATTGTTATAATCATTTATTTCATCCATCAATGTACCAAAATTGTTATTAAAATGATTAATAGTTACAGTAACGTTAACAATACGATGTATTGAATACGTTCTTAATAATATTGCCGCTAATTTGTATTTTTTCTGTTTTTATTCACATTTATTTGCTTAGCAATTATTAGTCGCATTGTAATAAGTAATTTTGTTTTTATGAATAATTTGCACTAAATGTTGTTTTTTTTTTCTTTTTTATGAGTTAAAATGTTGACGTATTCTTGAGTTAATCGAAGCGCTTAATCTTTCGGCTATATCGTTAACAATTGTAGATCATTAGCAATGTCTAATCCTTCCAAACAATCATTATTGGTGGCCCATGTCTCAAAGTTAATATCTACCACTTTTTTATTTATGTTAAATCGAACAAAAAATTTGATCGAATTCGAATTAATAAGAATTAATTTTTTTAATAAAAAAATCATTCTTTTTTTTTTGTAAATTGATAATTTCATTATCTGAATTAACTATATTGCGTTTAGGGGGAATCATAATCAAAATTTTAATCACATTTTAACTCTTTAAAGTAGTTGGCTCCTGTAAGACATATTTGAAGAAAATTATGAAATTTTTTTATCGAAAGATAAATATATTAGTAATTGACCACCAAAATTTCAAATCGATTCACCACACCGTTTTTGAGTAACTAATTTTCGAAATTGCATCATTCAAACGTAGAAGTATGGAGAGATAGTGGTTAGTATGAAATTATTTGCATCGCCCGAATGGTACGGAAGATTTCATACTAACCTTATTATCTCTCTATACCCCTGCGTGTAAATGATGCAATTTCGAAAATTAATTACTCAAAAAAGGGTGTGCCCGGGTAAAAAAATTTATATATACTTATATATAATTAGATATTATTTACATATAATTATATATGATTATATATAACAATATATAATTCGATACAGCATTTTTTAATAATTATATACAATCATATACAATTACATATAATTGTATATAATTACATATAAATATAATTATATATGATTACATATAATCATATATAATTTTATATAATTCTATAGAACTGTACAAAAGCTACAAACATTATTATATACAATTATATGAAATTATATATGATTATATAAAATTATATATAATGATATGTAAACTGATAAAAGGATTTATTAACAATTAGAAATTTAATTTGTTTGAAGACAATTATTTAATTTATTAAATTTTAATAAATATTTTTTAACATTCAATAAATATTTATTTGGGAGGAACGTACATTTATTAATAGTTAATAATAATAATTATTTATTAATAGTTAACAAATATTTATTAAAAGTTAATAAATAATAAATGATTAATTGCAAAAAGTTCTAAATTCCCATGTTGTTTAAATGAAAAATGTGTAAGATATTTTTTTTTAGGTCAAGAACTAAAAATCAAGGGGATAGCGGAAAAAAATCAACTTGGGAAGTAACAGACACCCTACTGTATTATAGTAAATTTTAATCAAATTTATTTAAAAAAAACCACGTAAACTAGGCTACTGATATAAAGTACGGCACCAGTTTATCGAATTCTGTAACTGATGAGAATAGCCCGGTCTCGATACATCACTTTGTTCTGGAGTAATCGTTGGAACATACAAAATCAGCAAGTGACGTCAGGACGTCCACGTAAAATTTTTTTCGAAACGTTTTTTTTTTTTTTTTTAAAGTAACAACATGAAATGATTATTAAAAGTATGAGATGATTTACTTTATGATGTACATCGACTCATATTGTTGTATAAGTGCAATATGGTTGTGATCGAGGCATTTAAAAATCACAAACTTGCTTGACCTTAACGAGTCGGAAGTAAAGTGTAAGCACTACCTCACGTGCTTTGCGCTATGAGGCATGCAATAAAAATTCTTGCGCTTTTTCGTAAAATTGAGGGTAAATCTATTATAGTTCACTAATACCATACGCTCGTAATAAAATTTACTACAGACCACGAAAACCTTTTTTATCCTTCTCTCTATCTATTTTCTATTTATCGTTATTTGTTATTCAATTAAATTTATTTTCACCACGTATTTGAGAGTTTGACTGAGAATTTTATTTATAAAAGTTCATTGGTAAATTAGTGAAAAACATGCGAGTCGACTAGGCTTAGTATGTTTTTAGAGTTTCTTGAACTGAATATTTTTTAATACTCATAATAATTGAATTGTCATCTCTAAAATTGTCCCTATAGATTTGGTAAGATAATAATATTTTATTTTTTAGCCCAAGTCAAGGTCCTTGCTGTTCAAGTGAAACTTGTCAGTTTGTTCCACTAGTTGCCAGGATGGAATGTAAAGTTGAATCAGAATGCAGTTACAATTCGACATGCAATGGTTTGACGTCAGAGTGTCCCCCTTCTTTACCTAGGGCAAATAAGACATTGTGCAATGAAGGAACACAGGTAACTTTTAATTAGAATGTTTTCGTTTAATGGTATCTTAAATAAATTTTATTTTATTTTTAAAAGCTTTGCATCAACGGAGAATGCACTGGATCGATCTGTCTAATATGGAATCTAACAGAATGTTTCCTAACTAGTAACATTATTCCTAACATTGATAAACGTAAGTTATGTGAATTAGCTTGCCAAAATGGTACTGATACAGCAACGTGTCGAAGTACAAGTGAATTTGCACAAGAATTTGGTTTACCTGAAGGTGGTATTAGCCTTCGCCCAGGCTCCCCCTGTGATAATTTTCAAGGCTATTGTGATGTATTTCTTAAATGTCGTGCTGTTGATGCTGAAGGTCCACTGGCTCGATTGAAAAATCTTCTTTTTAATAAAGAGACTCTCTTAACTGTAGCTCAATGGGTAACGGTAAGAACTAACATCTTTTTCTATTTAAATCATTAACGATAATAAAAATGATTTAACAAATATGAACTATACACTAAAATGAAAGCTATTAAAGTACTCAGAAAAACAAGATTTAATTGGTTACCATCTTGCATGGAACCAAGTTCCATTTATAGTAAAAAAAACGCCATTCGGCCACACCTGAGATGGAAGGTAGATTTCACAGTATAAATTAATAATATTTGATACTTGTCACATTTTTACATACATTTTGATAATTTCGAAGAGCTACTATTTCTGAACTAATTGAAGGATTTAGCTCGTTTGAGGGCTCATGAAAGATAATTGTCCGAGAAATATGTGTACCGAATTTCATTAGGATCTGTTGAGAATTCTTGTTAAAATAACATACATAAGTCGGTTGTACTACACATTGCCTGAAAATGGTTCAATTGCACTCTTAACTTTGATAAAATAACTAAAAATGGTCAAAATGTCAATTTTATATAGGGCAAATTAAAGATAATTTCATGAGCTTTCACATCAATTTATAAAAAATTAGCCATCTCTTTTAAATCGAAAATTATACATCAATAAAGTCACAGAAAACGTGATTTTGACTATTATGATAGTTTTGTTGAGCTACCATTTCAAACTTATTGACGGATTTCGCTCATCTTCGAACTCATTCAAGGTTGTTATCCAAAGAATATGTGTACCAAGTTTCATCTAAATCCGTTGATAATTGTAGGTGCTATAGTGTATACAAGCCGCGTTATATTACATATGGGTCATTCCACCAAATAAGTACATTTTTATCAGGCGACCCTCACGGATTATGTTTAAAATTTATGGAGATGTTCTCTATAATAAGAAAAAAATTCTCTAAAAGTTTCAGCCATTAATACGCAGCGGTTCTGGAGTTATGATTTTTTGAAATTTTGAAATAAAATTTTTTATTAATTTTTCTGATGAGGAAAACTTTTTTATCAGGATCCACGGAAAATCTTATCTTGTCGGAAAAATTATCAGTTTTTGAATGAAAATATCCATTTTATCATAAACACATCAGAAGACCCTTTAAAAGTGGAAAAATTGATTTTTCTCGATGTGCGACGTAAGGTACTTCCAATTTGACTTTTTTTTTCTGAAAGATCAGAGCTTTTTTCCACAAAATATATGGTTTTCACGATGTGCATATTTTTTGTTCAATCACAATTAAATTAAACGTAAAATCTTTATGTTTAAAATACTTTTATTTTCGATCCTTTTTCAGATGTTGATACAGTTTTATCAAAAGCATATCCAATTCCATCATTTATCGGTAAAAAAGTGTGCAATGTCTGTGTACACTGAGAGGCAGTTTTATTAAATACTAATAAACGCTTATTTGTATTTAGTAAAACACGTATTTGGCTCATGCGCAAATAAAAAATTTATTAAATACAAATAAAATTTTTATTTGGACCAGTTGAGATTTTATTAGTATTTAATACGTATTTATTAATATTTAATAAACGTTTATTAGTATTTAATACGCGTTTATTAGTGTATAATACGTTTTTATTTATACACAAAATAACTTAGTTTTTTAGTAATCAATGAATAATAAGATAAAAACGTCATAATCGGTTTCGTTTTGTTAATAAATGGTTGTCAACAAATTTTATAGTAAATCTATCTATTATCACCAAATAATGTTGAACTATTGACGATTATTCATAGTTTCAAATTAAAAAATGTAAATCAGGAAATGGAATTTTATAATGAAAATACATAGAAATTTTTTTTTAATTTTTAAAGGTAAATATTTATGACATTATGAAGTTAACAGATAAATTAAAAAAAATTTTTTTTTTATTTTATAGCAATTAAATTATTATAAAAAAATATGATCAAAAAGTTCCACATGTGAAAATTAATAAAAATTATAAATGAAAATTTTTAGAAGTATTTTTTTATTGTGATTGATTTGTTAAAAAAATTTTTAAAATTGACAGCTGACGGCTAACTTCAGTGTTATGAATATTTATAAAAAAATAATTAGAATTTATTATATTTAACTAATTTTTCTTTTATGGAAAATCACTACATGATATAACAATAGTACCATTCGCACTTGTGATGACTTTAAAATTAAAAATCAAGTAAGGCTAACCACAAGCAGGTTATAAACATGCAATATACACATATATACATTGAATTACTTAAAGAAATTTTAATTTTTATTTGCGTTGAAATATTGGCCACAATGCATCTAAATCCCTTTCTTTTAATAAAACATCCATTGTTTAATAGACACTCTTCACTGTTTAATAATTATTTTAATTTTTATTCACTATTAATAAACAATAACTCCGAATTTTACGCCTTGACTTTAGGATTAAAGATGGCTGCCGTTAAAGCGAGACTGGCGGTGGTTTTAATAAACACATATTAGTATCTAATAAAATTTTATTAAATACTAATAAAATTTTATTCACTGCAAAACAAATTATATTTATATGTAATTAATATTTATTGACAAGTAGTACTAAAATAAAAAAAATCCAAATACGCGTTTTTATTCGCTGTGAATAAAATTGTCTCTCAGTGTACCCTTTACCGTTTTTTTTGAAGAATATCATACGTCTCACATTTTTTTTGTCTAAATAATCATCATTCGTTATGAAAGTAAAATCAACGCCTGTAAAATTCTTGATTGCCCAGGAATGCAAATCTTGTGGTGTCAGTATACGTTTTTTATTTTCCATTTGCAATGAAGCTCTAACAGCATGTCGTTTTCACACAAAAGAAATCAATTGTTCTTGAAATAAATAAATCAAAACTGTGTCATGTTTACGGCAATCTGAGATACCAACTAAGCTAAAATGCTTAATAGTATCATTTTCGTTGTAGTAAACTACCATTGGAAATATAGTAGCTTGGTCATTATTCCGATGAAAGCTTTGGGCAGCTTCCTGCACAATGAATGCATAGTTTTCTGCAAAGTCAAAAACTACCGCAAATTCGCCACTCTCCAAATTTAATTTCGCATTAGAGAAAAACCGACTTTGTATTTTCGCTATCAAATCATGTTTTAAAAGTTTATCAAGTTGCGTCGCTAAGGTATCAATAAAATCGTCGGAATTTGAAATAACGTTTACAATGGTACATCGATCGGTTGATGTCCATATTTTATATTCGATCATTTACATCAGATTCTTTAAACGATGCATCAAAGTAATTAATGATTTCTTTATTTTTTGGACATCCATTACAACTTCTGAAGAAGCACGATTCCGTTGGATTATTTTAAACCAATTTATTTAATAAATTTTTATAAACTGGTTGAGTTTCCGAAATCCAATCAGTATTTCTCGCAAATTTTGGAAAATTATACCCTAAATAAGAAAATGGAATCAAATTAATATCTTAGCCAAGTACAATCATAAAGAATATTTAGTACTCAATTACCTTCTAGCTTTAATTTTACATTTTGGTGAATAGTACATACACATGCAACATGTGTACCACTACTTCTAGCAAGAATACAATAAGTAGGCCTCTAACTCGCAAATTTAGAGAATCCGATTGTTACTGAATCGTACTTTGCTTTGAAAATTTGGTATAATTCTTTCAAATTACATAAAACTAACTTTTTTTGTACTCTGGTTCGATTACCATTACAATCTTTCAGAGATTAAAAATCTTTCATGCCCGCTAATTGTTTAAAATCCTCTTCGCTTTCGTAGAAGTCAACAACAAGTTTTTTATATCCAAATTAAGCGACTGATTACCCGCCGGAGCGGGATTAGAGCTTTTGAGGGATTAGAATTTTCGATACCAATTTCACTAGAGTTTGAGTCAACATTCTCGGATTTACTGATTTCTTTTTTAAAATTTAATACCAATTTTCGAGAGCAGTTAAACTCATGTGTTATATGACTGACTCCTCAACTATCAGGTAAAATTGAGAGTAACTTTTTTTTTAACGATCTGTGAAGAAAGTAATCGATAGCATCAGTATTAAGCAATCAAAATATTTTAAAATGATCAAATGTTATAAAAATTCACTTGTCATTTTCAGCACTATATAATTCTTTCACTTTAGCTATCATTGAAAAGTGATCTTGATTTATTTTACTGTACATAGATTCTGGTAATCTTCCAAATTGTGATTGATACTTATTCTCAAGAGCAGCATAGCAATCGTCAATTTTTTTTTGCTCTGTAATTTTGTTCAGAATATAATCTAAAATCAAATAAATAGGAAGATAATTAAATAGGTTTTAATTCAGTAAGGAAAAGATCGAATCAATGGGAAAATTTTCACCTGTCTTTTTCAAAAACCGCTCTAAAGAATGATCATTATAATCGCAAAGATTGTCGCTAAAATTACTGACAGTTCTAGGAAGACTGCTTTCTGGAGTACTTATTTCAGCTGATATACTCAGATTCTCAACACTCACTTGACTTGAAATAATATCCTCTTCCTCTTCTGCCGGTGGAATATATTCTCTAACACGAAATCTACAACGTACACATAGCATTGAAGTTTCATCTGCATCAGGAAATTTTCGTAATCCTTATTTACTTTTTTATCTACAAATTTTAAATAATTAGTAATTAAAAGTTGATATTAAACACTGAGCCACTGACTTAATCGATTTCATTTAGAGGTTATACATGTGAGGTAAAGTACATCGTATTAGTCACTTACGTGGCTCGTTAAACGGATTACAACAATTCACTCTCAATCTTCTACGCTTACTCATTGTGATCAAAAATCAAAGAAGTACAATAATAATTATAAACTTAAGCAATTATATCTGTGTTAACTTCAAGCTGTCAAGCAATCACAGAAAGACATTAGTTAACAAATGAATCATTTATTTGAGAAACCCCATAAGTCATATTTTTTTCGAAATCGAGTTTTTTGCATTTTTCGGTTCTTTGAATTTTCCCTCACGTATATCAGCACCAAAAAATATTAAATCCGTGTTCAAGACCCAACCAATCGGTTGATACAAATCTCGTTTAGTTGAGAAACCCCATAAGTCAGTGTCTTATGGGGTTTTTTGAATAAACATTCAATCTCACAATTCCAAAAATAAGTTTCTTTTTGTTTTTTTTCAAAAAAAACTTTTTCTGAGTAGAAAAAATTCAGTTCAATGCAAAATACTTCAATTTTAATAATTTTTGCAATATTAGTTTAAGAAAATTAAATGAAATTATTTTTTTATTG
Source organism: Cotesia glomerata (assembly GCF_020080835.1). NCBI lineage: Eukaryota > Metazoa > Arthropoda > Insecta > Hymenoptera > Braconidae > Cotesia > Cotesia glomerata. The sequence goes on from NC_058162.1 coordinate 12,322,669, forward strand.
TTTGATGAGATTTCACTGACTTTAATTTTTAAATAATTGATTATCAGATAATTAGAAACTAAATTCACTTTTAAATACTTAAATTTTAATGAATTTTACAAATATTCGCTTAATAGATTAAAATTAAAAATATGGTGTTTATTGTTGACTCTGATTTCACTGAATTAAATTCTGAAATTAATGATTACCAAATAAAAATACATTTTATTTACTGTTAAATACTTTGATTTCAATAATTTTCGCAACTTTAGTTTTATAAAGTTTTATTGTGATAAATTAAAATTTTGTTTTATTGTTGACTCTCATTTCACTAATCTGAATTTAAAAATAAATGATTATTTATTTTAATTTTCGTTAATTGTAGTTCCAATATTTTATTTATGAGTTTTACTTGTATACTGTTATCTGGTTTTTACAATGCTGATATCCCACTCTATTTGGAGATTCATCAACAATTCCCGCTCTATATTGCGGCTGTGGACCGACTTGTGCCTTCTGTACAGCATTTGCCCTGATCCTCACCACTAGGCTATTGAAACAGTAACATGGGAAAACCACAGAGAAAACCCATGTTAGTACAGTCGGAACTTGGCTAAGTCTACAGTGATTGATAAGAAACTCTTCTTTGTCGACCACTGGAGCATTAGGACTCTCTCCTAGTGTGCAGAGATCTCTCGCGCTAGCCAACGTCGACTAGAGCGGTCACTCATCCAAGTTACTAAACACGCTCAATGTTGCTTAACTGGGTGATCGCCCAAGTCAGACGTGTGCCGCCCGGCTATCTCTGCCACTTTAATTGTAGTTCCAATATATATTTTGTACTTTATTTTATGAATGTAATTAATGATTGACGGAAAAAAATTGATAAATTAATGATTTTTTGCATTAATGAAAAATGTTTTTTGCTTCTCCTGAAAAATTTAGTATTTTTGACTTATGGGGTTTCTCAAATGAACGTTTCAAATAATCACAAGAAGAAGATAAAAAGTTTGAAAAATCCAAATGTGCATGCCTTAATCGCTCGTGTTAATTGTAAATTTTTCAAAGTAGATAAAGTACAGTCATCGTCATTGATTTGTAATGGTTGGCAATGATTAGAGTAAAATAAAAAATTCTCAATTTGGACATCTCACTAAAAATTTCAATTAATAATATGTTTGGAAAATAAAAAAAATAAACGAAACTATGAAGAAAATTTACATAAAATAAATAATTGTAAGCTCAGACAAACATAATTATAGAACTTTAACCGAAGAAAAAGTACTATACATAGAGATAATTAAAAATAAAAAATTCCTTTATTGTAAATCACCAGAGAAATAATTTGGATATTCATAAATATACAAATGAAATATTTCAAATAAATTTGATATTTCAATTAAAAGAAAATCAATGAAATATCAGTCTTCTAATAATTTCAGTCTTAAAAATAAACAATATCAAATAACGATAGCTAAATATAAAGACATTTACTAAAATATTAGATCATATCATTATACAAAATTAAAATTGAAAAGGCCTAAAATTAGAAAATAGTCCATCAAAGCAATTTAAATTTTTTTAAAATGGAAATATAAACAAAAGAAACAAAGAAAATTAAAAAATAATGACAAAACTAAATTCAGACAATTCGAATAAAAGACATCAAGGTTATTCGACATATACACAAATGAACAACTCTGAATATAGAAAAGCTTTACAAATGAACATCTCTAATTATAGACAAGAAAATTCGGAAATCTCTCAATATGGACATCTCTCATCAAAGAAAACAAAAAAAAAAATACAATATTTATAAATTAAAAAATAAGTAATCGTTCAAAAAAACACGCTTTAACATAAAACCAAACTAAAAAAAAGGTTAATTTTTTTTTGATAATTCAAAATTAAGTTAATGTGATTAATAAAAAAAATCATTTGTATGTAAATAAATGTGGGGATTAGATAAAAACAATTATTCAAGGGTAATAAACTGCACCAAGACATGTTCTTCGGAGAACTTTACTGAAAAATTAATTTTTATTAATCATAGGTAATGTACGATTTTTTAATTTTTAGGTAGATTTTTTAGAAATATATCTATTGAACTGATCTTTATGAATTTTATCATAGTATCACTTTAGTAGTCAAGAAAGAAAAGTTTGACATGAATTACCCTCGTCATTGACTCTAGTCATCAGCGATGAACGCTGCATCAACCGCGTGCTCCTACGATCTGGACAATTTGAGCGACGACGAGATGGCGGACGACTCGTCTCAATCATCAAATTCAGCGCATCATCAAAACGGATCATCGTGTACCGGCGCAATGGCAATTACAACCACGCAATTAGCCGCAACTCTGGCACGTGCCGGTGCTGATACTCAATCGGCACCACCCCCATCAAAAATATACCTAAAAATTAAAAAATCGTACATTACCTATGATTAATAAAAATTAATTTTTCAGTAAAGTTCTCCGAAGAAGATGTCTTGGTGCAGAGTTTATTACCCTTGAATAATTGTTTTTATCTAATCCCCACATTTATTTACATACAAATGATTTTTTTTATTAATCACATTAACTTAATTTTGAATTATCAAAAAAAAATTAACCTTTTTTTTAGTTTGGTTTTATGTTAAAGCGTGTTTTTTTGAACGATTACTTATTTTTTAATTTATAAATATTGTATTTTTTTTTTTGTTTTCTTTGATGAGAGATGTCCATATTGAGAGATTTCCGAATTTTCTTGTCTATAATTAGAGATGTTCATTTGTAAAGCTTTTCTATATTCAGAGTTGTTCATTTGTGTATATGTCGAATAACCTTGATGTCTTTTATTCGAATTGTCTGAATTTAGTTTTGTCATTATTTTTTAATTTTCTTTGTTTCTTTTGTTTATATTTCCATTTTAAAAAAATTTAAATTGCTTTGATGGACTATTTTCTAATTTTAGGCCTTTTCAATTTTAATTTTGTATAATGATATGATCTAATATTTTAGTAAATGTCTTTATATTTAGCTATCGTTATTTGATATTGTTTATTTTTAAGACTGAAATTATTAGAAGACTGATATTTCATTGATTTTCTTTTAATTGAAATATCAAATTTATTTGAAATATTTCATTTGTATATTTATGAATATCCAAATTATTTCTCTGGTGATTTACAATAAAGGAATTTTTTATTTTTAATTATCTCTATGTATAGTACTTTTTCTTCGGTTAAAGTTCTATAATTATGTTTGTCTGAGCTTACAATTATTTATTTTATGTAAATTTTCTTCATAGTTTCGTTTATTTTTTTTATTTTCCAAACATATTATTAATTGAAATTTTTAGTGAGATGTCCAAATTGAGAATTTATTATTTTACTCTAATCATTGCCAACCGTTACAAATCAATGACGACGACTGTATCAATCACAGAAAGAAAAAATTAGTAAAACGGTTCACCCTAAAGGCTATCCCTGCAACTTCTCGCTAATTCCATACCTGGGCGCTTTGAGCTCAAAAATATAATTTTCGTGTAATTTTGAGCTCTCCAAGCTCAAAAATCTAGTAAAAGTTTAATTATATACAATTAAAGTTTTTGCACCTAGCGGTCAAGTGACTAGTAAATCTAATTCAAGCCAACGGATGGACATTCCATCTTCCCTATTGGTCGAGAGACATTCTCTCTTTACATAAGATCGATGAGGATCCATCGAACTTGAATACTAGTGAAGCTGAAAGCTTGTGGTATCTGTTCGAGTTATAAAGATGTTCCTTGAATGAAAGAAATGATAAAAACTAAATGAAAGCAAAGACAAACCTTGAAAAAATATATGGGTACGGTTACCAAGCCAGGAAGGCTTTACCTTAATAGAGTTGTGGTTTTGTAATCAGTTTGTCACAATGAATTTACGAACATATTGAAATAAAATAAAAAAGAATTAGTTTTGTTTTTCGAATGTTATGGTGATTACAAAAAGAGTGTTACATGTATTTTACAGGATTTTTTCTAAAAAATTCATTTTTTATCTAAATTATGGGTTGGACCAGTTGTTTATTGTTTAGAAAAATGACCATTGATATTTTCTTTGATTGTGGTTTGAAAGCCGACCTACTTTAACCACTATATTGTTATTTATTTAAATAAGAATCTGACAGAACCCAGTGTTTTCATTTTTAGGCGAGAGTAGAGCCTAAGGCATGCAATAGAGATAGTTTTGAGCGTCATCTGCATCGTATAAACTCAATTTTTTAGCAAGCAGTTTGAAATTTTTAAATATCTAACAGAAAATTATTTTACTATCGCGAATAATCGTATAACACTTAGTGGATATAACGTTTAATTTAATTGTGATTGAACAAAAAATATGCCCATCGTGAAAACTATACATTTTGTAGAAAAAACTTTGATCTTTTCGAAAAAAAAGTCAAATTGGAAATACTTCGCGCCGCACATCGAGAAAAATCAATTTTTTTACTTTAATTGGATTTTAAAGAGTCTTCTGATGTGTTTATGATAAAATGGATATTTTCATTTAAAAGCTGAGAATTTTTCCCATAAGATACAATTTTCCGTGGATTCTAATAAAAAAGTTTTCCTCATCAGAAAAATTAATAAAAAAGTTAAAAAAAATTTTATTTCAAAATTTCAAAAAGTCACAACTCCAGAACCGCTACATATTAAGGGCTGAAACTTTTAGGGAATTTTTTTCTTATTATAGAGAACACTTCCACAAATTTTAAACATAATCCGCAAGGGTCGCCCCATAAAAATGTACTTATTTGGTGGAATATATATATATATATTAGGGTGTGTCATTTTTAGGCGATATTTTTTTTTTACTGCTGTACCAGAAAATCCGGTAGTTTATAGAAAATAAAAAATTATGCCGCTGGGCTAAAGGATTTAATTTCAATAGCGGCTTTGCTCATCAAAAAATTCGATTTCCCATTTAAATAATCTAGGAAATGTTTTTTTTTGTTTTAAGTGGATTTTTCGTTATTTATTTATTTAAAAACGCCACTTGACAATTATACAGAGTATTTACATATAATAGTGTAAAGTGATATAAAGTACCAATATCTACATAAAAGAATTCGGAATCCACTTAAACAAATTGAAAAAAAAAGAAGAAAAATAAATTAAAAAAGAAAAAGAAAAAGAAAATTAAAGGAATATTTCAACATAGCTCCTATTGTCACCAAAAATATCATTTAAGAATTGCCCGTTTGGCCTCTCTTTTTATCCTTCTCATGTCTCATAGGGATTGTGTGCGTTAAAATCCCCAAGAATGATATACGGAGTGGGCAGTTGTTACAATGAGATCTGTTAGCTCATGTTTCCATAAAGGGTGACTGTTTTACTTCTTACGGCGACAGCTTCGAGTGAAGTATTTATGTGGAGCTTTTCTGTAATCAGGCTGTCCTTAACGAAGATGGTAACCCCTCCACTTGCTCTGAGGGCAGTATTCTGGTTTTTAATTAAAGCTTGATATCCACGTATTTTGGCGCAAAAATTGTCCTTAAAATTGGTTTCTTGTAAACAGATACAATCGTAGCCCGAATTCTTCAGAAGCAGCTCGAGAAATTCTTTCTTAGGAAAAAAACCATTAATATTCCACTATAAGGTGCGCATCACTCCAAGGTTAGTTGATAAGCCTAAAAAAAAAAAAAAAATTGTATGTATTGGGTTCTATTAAAGCTCCAGAGAGTCCATGGACTCAGAAACTAAGTCCGAAATAATTCCTTCGGCTTCCATAGGGCTGATGATGGAGTTATAGTTCGTTGAGCTTTGCGATGACGAATCTTCAAGGATACCACCCTCAATACGTGTAGTGATTCGGGTAAAACGGAACTTCTGTTATCGATTTCCGAGGTGGTCATATAATTTTCGCAGCATTACCACTGTGTCTGCAGCGTTAAGGCAATGTTTTTGTAGTGCCTCCTCGATACTGTGGATTCTAGGTGCATCGTTCACACAGTGAACTAGTTGCGTGAAGGAGCACGGGAAATCAATAGGACAGCTTGTCATTACCTGTTCAATTGCTGTTGGTAGAGCTATGAAATGTGGTCCAGATTTAGCCTTCTTAGCTTGTTTTTTTTACGTTCACATTGGATGGTTTAGTAACCAACTTGCTTAGTGGGCAACGCTGTTTGTGAGGATCCTTCAGATTTCGGTCGCTTGTTATTATAGGCTTGAGCATTTTTCTCTGAAGTTGTAATTAAAGCATTCATCATTACTTTATTTCCAGGCAAATTTGGCGGAAGAGATGGAAATTCGGGTTTTTTAAGAGTGGTAGATTCCTCGGAGAGTGAAGTAGCTTGTAGGTTCTCTTGTGAAAAGGAGTGCGGGGCACCCTGATGATTTGAAATGGTCAGGCATGCTCTAGCCAAGTACCCTTGCTCTTTACAATTGAAGTAGATCATAGCGTCTAGAGAAGGATAGATAAAGTACGTTGTGTTGTCATAGTCTATTTTCCATTATGGGGGAATGTTGTTTACATCCGTACCCTGTTGTATCTGTACTCTATCGATAGCGTCTAGGATAATTGCCTGGTCTTTTGCGGGAACGGTTTCGGTAAGCAAGGCATTAGAGTAATTTTTCGTTGAGGTCACTGTTACAGTTATTGAATCTCTTGAAGCAGAGATTCACTGTAGATAAAGGACCTTTATGTAGAAAAGATAGATCGATAGATAGATAGATAGATATATATTTATTATGCCAAAGCCTCTGGCCAGATGTCAATACAATAATAATACAAAGTTTTACAATAATCAGTTTTAAACTGATACAAAATTTTTCTTATATTTCTAGTTTATATTTGAATTAATATTTTTTTAACTTCCCGCTAAGAAAATTGAAAATTTTCAAAAATCGGGAAGTTATTGGCTTAACCCCGTTTTTCAAAAATCGAGTTTTCATCAGATCTCGACGTTTTGAGGTCCTAGGAAGCATCCCTGACTATTCCCGCGAGGGTGTCACTATGTCTGTCTGTATGTATGTATGTATGTATGTATGTATGTATGTATGTGTGTGTTTGTATGTATGTATGTATGTATGTATGTATGTGTGTGTATATGTGTATGTGTGTTTTTTTTTTTTTTTTTTTTTTTTTATAAAGAGGTACGAAAAAAGATCTTCAAAAGACACCGGTATCGTTAACTCTGCCGCCCATCTTCCGGCAGATATCGATAGTCGGTAGTGTGGAGATTTTTACCCACTAAAAAAAACATTCCTCTTCCCCTCTTCCCTAGATGGTACGGGGAGGACTGGATTGGAACCGCGTTAGCATTACTTCAATCCAGTCGTGCTGCGTCTCACGACGCCTACTCCTGGCTACTGGTCCCTTTCTGCGATTTTGTCTTTCAGGAGGTGCTGTGCATAAACTGCAACAGCTGACCAGTTTTCCTCTTGTTTGATCATATAGGTCACCAGGCTTGAGGGGGAGAGCCTGGTGCCTATGATCTCTTCAGTGTTTCTTCTGTAGTCCTTCCATCGCGCACACTCGAAGAATGTGTGTTCGGAGTCGTCGATTTTATCCGGGCAGTATTTGCACGTTGGTGTGCTGTGCAAACCCATCTTGAAAAGATAGGCATTGAACTGCCCATGTCCCGTCAATAGCTGGGTCAGGAAAAAGTCCGTATCCCCGTGCTTCCGAGAGAGCCAGACGTTGATGTTTGGGATCAGGCGCGCCGTCCATCTGCCCGTCTCTCCCGATGTCCATCGGTCCTGCCACTCTTGCTGCGTTTCCGCCTTTATCCTCGTTCTTGCGTCCTTCATGTTATCATCACTGTCTTTAGCGTCATAGAGTTTTGCTCTTTCGAACGCTAATAGGTCGATGGGCGCGGCTCCTGCAATGACCAATACAGCCGCTTCGGAAACTGTGCGGTAGGCGCAGGCAACCCTGAGAGCGCCTCGCCGCTGTACTGCTGCGATCTTTCGCCGGTAGGTCTTCTGCTTTAATATGTCTGCCCATATCTCCGCTCCATAAAGCAGTACCGAGTGGACTGCTTCTAGAAGAACTCTTCTCTTTTTGTTCTTGGTCCCATGGTGTTGGTCATAATTCGTGCTAGGCTAGACACAGTCTTGCTGGCTTTCTTGCATGCACTGTCGAGGTGTTCACGGAAAGATAGTTTCTCGTCTATCATTACCCCTAGATACCGCAGGGCCCTTGTTGACGTCAGCGTTGTTCCTCCCATGTCCATAGCGAATGGTTTTGGAAACCATTTTTGACGGGTCAAAACGACCATCTCGGTTTTCTGTTTGGCGAGTTTCAGGTGATGCTTATCGAGCCAAGTCTCGACGGTGTCGATGGTTTCCCGAACTAGCAGTTCGGCCTCTTCCACGCTGTCCGCCACTATAGTGGCTGCAACGTCGTCTGCAAAGCCTGTTAGCTCTACTTGCTCTGGCAACGGGATTTCAAGAAGCTCGTCGTAGTCTGCGTTCCATAGATCAGGCCCCATTATTGAGCCTTGCGGCACGCCAGCCGTTATGGCGTATTCTTGTGGGCCTTCAGTAGTTTCCACTATTAGCTTTCTATCGTCAAGGTAGTTGTCGACTAGTGCCAGATTTTCTGGCTCCGCGTCAAACTTGTGCTCCAGAGCGTCTAAAATGTCTCCCCAATTTGCGCTGTTAAATGCGTTTTTGACATCTAGCGTGAGGAGAAGACATACTTTACGAGCTTTGAGGCTACCAGACCATGCTTGTGTTGCTGTCTTTATGACTTTCTTGATCGCTCCGACTGTCGAATGACCTTTCCGGAAGCCATGCTGGTTGGTGGCAAAACCTCCAGCACGGTCGATGTCGTCGCGAAGTCTCCCTTGTATGAGCTTCTCGAGCAGTTTTCCAGCAATGTCTAGCATACAGAGTGGTCTAAACGACGAAGGTGTTATGGGGGTTCCCTTACCTTTGTCTAAGAGAACCAATCTCTGCCGTTTCCAGACCGCGGAAAAGGTGCCAGTTGCCAAGCATACGTTGTAGGTGTTCAGGAGTAAGTCTGGGTATTCCAGGGCTATAATCTTGATCACCGATGCCGGGATGCCATCAGGTCCAGGTGCCTTTCCTGTTTTGAGTGACTTGGCCGCGTCTTGTAGTTCCTTAGTTGTGAAGGGCGTTACTTCGTTGTTTTTAGTGTAGTGTTTCTTCTCCCGCGGCGGGTGTTTGGGGAAAAGCTCCGCTACGATGCTATCCATTAAGGCTGGAGACTTCGGCGCCTCTGGTGAAGCCTTTCCAAGTCGTTTGGCGACAATTTGGTAGGCTTTACCCCAGATGTCATTGTCGAGATCGTTGCAGATCTCTTTCCACAACTTTACTTTACTTGCTTTGATGGCTCGATTTAGCATCTTTTTGGCCTGCTTGTACTCTTTTGAATACAAGTCCTGGCTTGGGGAGCGTTTGGCGGCTCTCGTTACGCGGCGACGTAGTTGATGGCACATTTTGCGAAGTTCCGCTATGTCTGTTGACCACCAGTACGCCGGCCTGCGAAAACTCCGGTTTTTCAACCGCGGCGTAGAGGCGTCACATGCGGCGGAAATCTCCTTCATCGTATTTAGTACTGTCCTTTCTGTCTCGCTGCAAGTATCCGGAGTCGGGTTGTTCTGAAGGGTAGACCAGCTCCGTGCAAGTGAAGCTCGCAGTGCCTCTGGATCAAGCTTCCTGACATTCCACTTTCGCTTAGAAAGGTCGTGTTGTGGTACCGGAGCAGATGCCAATCCAACGTTAAATGTCACGAACTGGTGATCACTGCCACTGTATTTTTCGGATACTGTCCAGTTTTCAATCATGTTGGCAATTTTTGGAGTCGCCAACGAAATGTCGAGGATGGACTCTTGGTACCCCGGTCTTCTGAAAGTCGTGGTGCTCCCAGTATTTAGCACTATGAGGTCGAGTCTAGCCACGACGTCAGCGACCTCGTTGCCTCTGGTGTCGGAGAAATCAGCGCCCCATTCAGCCGATTTAGCATTGAAGTCACCAGCTACGATAACTTCGCCGTCGAACTTAGTGACCGCATCTTCTATATTTGCGAGTTTCTGTCGAAACACACTAATCCCTTCGTTAGGTGAGAGATAGACGCTCATGAAGTAGGTTGTGGGGGTTTGAATCCAGACAAAACCTGCTCCACCTCCGCTGTTGTTGACGGTAACGTTCTTTGTGTTCACAATCCAAATTGCTGCCGTGCCCGTTTCGTCTGCGAACCATGTTTTACCTTCGATGTTTAGATATTGCTCGCAGATAAAGCAGACGTCAATTTTATCTCCGAAAACACGCTGGCGCAGCAGGTTTTGCGCCAAGGCGCACCTATTCAGGTTGCCTTGTAGTATGCGTGTCATTTCTGACCTTTCATGGCTTCTGCAAGTGCTTTGCGGAATGCCTTACACGCTCCAGTGCCAGAAATATGGCATAGACTATCCTGGGCATCTTTGTCCGAAGCACAAAGGAAGCATTTTAACTTCTCCGTGCAGTTTACGGCCTTGTGGTTCTCTCCGCCACATTTGTAGCAGCACCTGCTTCTGTCTGGTCCCGCACACTGACGTGTTTGGTGTCCATAACCAAGACATTTAAAACAACGTGTTACTTTTACTACTGGGCGTATACGACAGTTCACCAAACCGATCCGTATACGGGCCTTGTCAAGGGCCTTAATCGCATTGGGCTCGTCTAGTTCGCAGAAGGCTGCCCGATTACCTCGTGGTGTGGGTTTTGTCAAATTTACCCGTTTGACCTCCAGGTTGTCAGTGAATTCACGTTTGAGTGCTTCACGGACTTCGCTCTCGGTAGAGATTTCATCTAAGTCGAGGATCTCGATCGTTGTTGTTGGTGTTAGCGTCTTGACTGTGCCGATGTTTGCAGTGGCTGCCCTTACTGCATCGGTGAATGCCTTGCTGTCTTCGGACTTTCGAGCCATTTCAAGGAGAACGCCTCCGTGTTTCGTCTTTTAATAGACCTTATGTCTACGCCCGTCTCGACAGGGCTTACCTTGGCCTTGATTTCCTTCAGGAGATCGGCGTATGTTCGCCCTTCAGCTGGTTGGACTAGGACAGCTTTAGTTCTTGTCTTCTTCCTCCTTGGTTTCTTGGAGCCACCGCTGTTTGGCTGGTCTTGGGCTGTAGCAGTTTGAGTCACTGGCTCCTGTTCTTTCTTTTTCTTGTTTTGCCGATTCACTTTGGTCCAGGTATCATCCCGGGCTGTCTTTTTCTGTGCTGGCTTGTCAATATCTGAGGAAGGGCTGGGCGTGGACAGCGGCCTCTTCTTGTTGCCATCTCCTTGCTGTGGTAATTTCTTAGGAGTGGTCAGAGGTGGCTGTGATTTTTTGTTCAGACTCGGAGATGTTTGAGTCGTTGACGCCGACTTCGTTGGTGATTTGTTGGCCAGCCTATATGCCGTACTAATAGACGAAACCAATTTTCTGATCTCATGGTGGAGATTCTTTTTGTCTTTTATGAAGTCGGCTAACTCATCAATCTTGTTGCCGAGCCTCTCCATTGGTGACTGTTGGCCGGTGACGGTCGGTAGAGAGTTCATTCTTCCTCGGTGGGTTTGATTAGTGGCAGGAGCAAAAGGTCCTCCACTTTTTGAAGGAATGTTGCTCAGCTGTCCGTTCTCTGCCATCTGGGCTGATTTCGTACTCCCTGTAACCTTGCTAGCATTGCTAGACAGCAGAGCCATGGGGTCTACTCCACTGTTCAAACGGTCGCTTGATAACGACAAGTTTAGGCCCGTTTGCACGCCTTCTCTCGCCGGCACTGAGGTATCCATCCTCTGTACTGTAAACGATGTTTGAAAATCTTCTGACATTTCCATATCATCTTTTGCTAGGTTTTGGTCCACCCCGAGTATTCTGTTTCCTCGGTACCCGACGCATCTGACGTGCAGATATGCCGGGCATTCCCCTATCCGCCACCTGAGGAGGCGCCCGATGCGGGACCCAGCAAGCCCGACACGGGATGTGTATGTGTGTGTGTGTGTGTGTGTGTGTGTGTGTGTGTGTGTGTGTGTGTGTGTGTGTGTGTGTGTGTGCGTGCGTGTGTGTGCGTGTGTGTGTATGTGTGTGTGTGTGTGTTTTTTTTTCCTTAGGGGGGGGGAATCCTTTTTATGGATTCTAGGCATAGCTGTTTGGCCTGGATATGTGGCGACTCACTAAACCCTAAACCCCTTTCTCTTCTATCCTCTGATCCCCCATGGTACCGCCGAAAGGCATTTCTTCGCGGGGGGAGGAATTAACTGCCGCTCTTCCTTCTGGTGGCTAAGATGTTATTTCTTCCTTCTAGATTCTGTCTTTCGCTCTTTTCCTCTCAATGGATCGCAACTCTGTAAGCACATTTGTAGCAAAAGTGCTTGTGGCATTTCAGGCAGCTTCTGACGACAACATTGCTTCTACTATTGACTCTGGTTGGGTTCTCTTTTTCAGAATCTTCTCTAACTCATCGCGCTGTTGATTGAAACGTGGACACACAAAGAAAACATGCTCCGCATCTTCATTGACCCCTGGACAGGACGGGCACTCTGGGGTATCATCGTGCTTAAAGCGGTGAAGATACTTCCGGTAACATCCGTGTCCTGATAACATCTGCGTTAAATAATAGTTGATCTCACCGTGACTCCGGTTGAACCACACATCAATCCGAGGTATGAGACGGTACGTCCACTGACCTTTCTCTGCAGCATTCCACTCCTGTTGCCATCTTGCGATGCTGTGTTGCCGTTCTTCCCTTCTAAGTTCTTCAGGGCTCAGTGTGGTTGACCTTTTTCGTTGATATAGGTTCCGTCTTTCCTCAGCTAGGACTCTGAGAGGCAGAGTACCGGAAATAACACACACTGCTTCCTCTGATATTGTGCGGAAGGCGCTAGCTACTCGTAGGGCACTCAGTCGATATACTGGTCCAGCCTTTCTCCATGATTCTTGCGTCTTTAGTGCGTCGGCCCAAATGGATATTCCGTAAGTGAGCACCGATGTGACTACTGATGACAATAATAGCCTCCTGCTCTGCTTTGGGCCTCTGACGTTCGGCATCAGTCGTGCGAGACTAGCCCTCACTACTGACGCTTTGGCACTGACATGTTCCACTTGCTGCTTGAAGTTGAGTCGGGCATCAAGCATCACTCCCAAATATCGGATATAAGGTTGTGATGTGATTTCTTGTTCGCCGACTTTCAGTTTAATGGTCTCTACCACTTTTCTGCTGGTAATAAGCACTGCCTTAGTCTTGTGTTGCGCCAGTTGTGGGTTCACTGCGTCCATCCACCCGTTAACGTGCTCACAAGTGAGATCAAACATATGGTTTATCTCGTCAAGGTGTTTGGCAACGATCACTTCGGCTACGTCATCTGCATATGCTACGAGTTTGACGTTTCTTGGCAGAGTTAGTCTTAATAGACCGTCATACATAATATTCCACAGGAGTGGGCCTAGAACTGAACTTTGTGGTACACCTCCAGTAATATCATACTCCCTCGGACCGTTCTTCGTGTCATACTTCAGGACCCTGTTTTCAAAGTAGCTTGCTACGATCTTAAGAAGGTATTCTGGTACATTCTTTTCTTGGAGGGCCTGCATGATTCATTCCCAATTGGCGGAGTTGAAGGCGTTTCTGACGTCTAGAGTCGCCACCACGCAATACTTCTTCGTTCCACCCTTCCATCTGGTTTCTGCGATTGCTTCCTTGGCCGTATCAACAACCAGTTTGATTGCGTCCAGGGTTGATCGTCCTTTCCGAAATCCATACTGATTGTCTGCCAGGAATGGGTCGACTACTGCTTCAATTCTCTGGTGAATTATGCGTTCAAATATCTTACCCGCTGTATCTAGCATGCAAAGTGGGCGGTAAGATGACGGTTCATCCGGTGGCTTTTTCCCTTTAGGAAGCAACACTAACCGTTGCTGTTTCCACTTTCGAGGAAAAATCCCTTCTTTGAGGCAGGTGATGTAAACATCCAGGAATAATGCTGGTGCTGCCTTTATAGCTGTTTTTAAGGCAATATTAGGGATTCCGTCTAATCCTGGTGCTTTATTATATCCTACGCGGTTGCAAGCCTCCGTCAGTTCTTCTTCCGTGACAGGTGGAATGTCATCCAGTTCGCCTTGAGCTAACTGGTAATGAAGCTCGCGATGCTGCGGAAACAGCGCGGTAACGATTCTCTGCAGAAGTTGTGGGCATGTGGGTGCCGGCATTTGTTTGACTTTTAGGTGAGTCATGACCACTTTGTACGGTCTACCCCACAGGTCTTTGTCCACCTCGTTGATGAGCTCTTTCCAGCATTGCCTCTTACTATCCTTGATGGCTTTGTTCAATGATCGACGGGTTTTTTTGTACTCTGCGACCAGCTCCGCAGAATTAGGTCGTCGATAGCCACGCTGGGATATTCTTCTTTTCTTTAGACATTCTTTCCGAAGAACGCTGATGTGGTCGTTCCACCAGTGTACTGCCGGGCGTTGGCTTATGCTGCGTTTCCGGACCATACTTGCGTCACAGGCCTGGACAACTCTTTTCATCAGGTCCTTGGTCATTTCTTCTGCGGATCCAGTAGTAATCGGTTCACTATTCAGGGCTATTACCAATGTGCTTGTGTCAAAAGACTTCACTTTCCATCCAATGGTATTGAGTGACTTGATTGGTCTTCTTGTATTCCGGTCATGTGATATTTCCCAGAGAATTGCCTTGTGGTCGCTGGCCGTGTAGATATCTATCACCTTCCAGTCGTATTTCCCACTGATGAGGCTGCTGCTGACGAAAGTAAGATCTACAATAGAGCTTGCTTCTCCTTTAGTATAGGTTGGCGTATCACCACTGTTGAGCTGGACTACATCTAGTGTAGTAAAAGCTTCTAATAGTGATTTTCCTCGCGCATTGGTCTGCTTGCTGCTCCAGTCTACTCCCAGGAGTTGAAGTCACCGGCAATCGCGACTGGATAATGCTGCTTGGCGTCGTCGGTCAGTTTGTCCAAGAATTCAGTGAATTCAACAACGGATAGGCTAGGTGGTGCATAACAGCTGTAGAAACGGATGGCGTTAACTGTTGCTGCTCTAAAGCCGGCATTGTTAACTACACTCTGGAAGGGATGCACACCACAGGACTAGATGACAGCCTTGGCGGTGCTGTCAGATTCCCAAGGCTGGGTATTCAGGTGTCTGTATGGCTCTGCTATCATTACTAAGTCTAACTCTAGTTCTCTTACTGTTTGCATAAGCAGATCATGTGCAGCTTCGCAATGGTTTAGGTTTAGCTGCAATATCTTCATGTCTGTTTGTTTGTTAGCTTCTGTAATGCCTCTTTAAATACTGGGTACCTGGATGCGCCGGCATGATGGGCCGCGTTCTCCGCACTTCGGTCCGCGCATAATACACATATCGCTGGGTTTTTGCATTCAGCAATCTTGTGTCCCTCTTGTCCGCACCTAATACATAACTTAGACCGATCCACATTGCTCTTGCACTGGGATCCATGGTGTCCAAAGTGCCAGCACTTGAAACATTGGATTGGTCTCCTCGTAGCTCTGATTCGGCAGTTGGCCCAGCCGATCCGGACTTTACCGCTTCCTGCCAATATCTTCCGCGCTGCAGCCGCTGCTAGTGTCACAACAGCTGTCTGAGTACCTCTGTAGGCCTTATGAATCCTAATTGTCCCTGGTGGTATTTCGCAGGTTTCTCCGATTACCGTTCGCAAGGCGGCCTGAGTATCCTCGTTGGTTGTGGTATCGTCAAGATCTCGGATTTTGACGTCTTCTTGTGGTCCTTTGCAGATTACCTTCGCGTCTTCTTGGAGAATGCCCGCAATGGTCTTCTGTAAGGCTTGGCCTCGGTCAGTGCTCTTCCTCGAAAGCGTAATCAGCAAGCTCCCGGTCCTAGTTCTTTGGATCTTATCCACTGTAGTACGGACCTGTTCGTCAGGGACGTCCTGCTTTATTCGCTTCAGGATCTCAGCATACTTTGCCGTCTCTGCTGGGCGGATGATCAGTGCGTCTGGCCTGATCCGTTTGCGCGGTTTTTTCCGCTTAGGCTCTGGCCTGGGCTCCTTCGGCGGTTGCTTCTGGAGCTTTTCTTTTACTTTCTCTCTCTTGGACTTCCTTGACTGGACTTTTTGCCACTCATTCACCTCCTTTTTTCCGCCGTTCTGTGTTACCGCGTTTTTCGGAGGACTTTGTTTAAGGTCCTTCTTCTTCTTAGTACGGCTGGTCATTGAGTCTGGGGAATTTCGCTCCTTCCTTTTCCCAGGCCTGATATCAGCATGCCAGCCGTTATGGCGTATTCTTGTGGGCCTTCATTAGTTTCCACTATTAGCTTTCTATCGTCAAGGTAGTTGTCGATTAGTGCCAGATTTTTTGGCTCCGCGTCAAACTTGTGCTCCAGAGCGTCTAAAATGTCTCCCCAATTTGCGCTGTTAAATGCGTTTTTGACATCTAGCGTGAGGAGAAGACATACTTTACGAGCTTTGAGGCTACCAGACCATGCTTGTATTGCTGTTTTTATGACTTTCTTGATCGCTCCGACTGTCGAATGATCTTTCCGGAAGCCATGCTGGTTGGTGGCAAAACCTCCAGCACGGTCGATGTCGTCGCGAAGTCTCCCTTGTATGAGCTTCTCGAGCAGTTTTCCAGCAATGTCTAGCATACAGAGTGGTCTAAACGACGAAGGTGTTATGGGGGTTCCCTTACCTTTGTCTAAGAGAACCAATCTCTGCCGTTTCCAGACCGCGAAAAATGCCAGTTGCCAAGCATGCGTTGTAGGTGTTCAGGAGTAAGTCTGGGTATTCCAGGGCTATAATCTTGATCACCGATGCCGGGATGCCATCAGGTCCAGGTGTCTTTCCTGTTTTGAGTGACTTGGCCGCGTCTTGTAGTTCCTTAGTTGTGAAGGGCGTTACTTCGTTATTTTTAGTGTAGTGTTTCTTCTCCCGGGGCGGATGTTTGGGGAAAAGCTCCGCTACGATGCTATCCATTAAGGCTGGAGACTTCGGCGCCTCTGGTGAAGCCTTTCCAAGTCGTTTGGCGACAATTTGGTAGGCTTTACCCCAGATGTCATTGTCGAGATCGTTGCAGATCTCTTTCCACAACTTTGCTTTACTTGCTTTGATGGCTCGATTTAGCGTCATTTTGGCCTGCTTGTACTCTTTTGAATACAAGTCCTGGCTTGGGGAGCGTTTGGTGGCTCTCGTTGCGCGGCGAAGTAGGTGATGGCACATTTTGCGAAGTTCCGCTATGTTTGTTGACCACCAGTACGCCGGCCTGCGAAAACTCCGGTTTTTGAACCGCGGCATAGAGGCGTCACACGCGGCGGAAATCTTCTTCAGCGTATTTAGTACTGTCCTTTCTGTCTCGCTGCAAGTATCCGGAGTCGGGTTGTTCTGAAGGGTAGACCAGCTCCGTGCAAGTGAAGCTCGCAGTGCCTCTGGATCAAGCTTCCTGACATTCCACTTTCGCTTAGAAAGGTCGTGTTGTGGTACCGGAGCAGATGCCAATCCAACGTTAAATGTCACGAACTGGTGATCACTGCCACTGTATTTTTCGGATACTGTCCAGTTTTCAATCATGTTGGCAATTTTTGGAGTCGCCAACGAAATATCGAGGATGGACTCTTGGTACCCCGGTCTTCTGAAAGTCGTGGTGCTCCCAGTATTTAGCACTATGAGGTCGAGTCTAGCCACGACGTCAGCGACCTCGTTGCCTCTGGTGTCGGAGAAATCAGCGCCCCATTCAGCCGATTTAGCATTGAAGTCACCAGCTACGATAACTTCGCCGTCGAACTTGGTGATCACATCCTCTATATTTGCCAGTTTCTGTCGGAACACACTAATCCCTTCGTTAGGTGAGAGATAGACGCTTATGAAGTAGGTTATGGGGGTTTGAATCCAGACAAAACCTGCTCCACTTCCGCTGTTGATAGTGGTAGCGTTCTTTGTATTTGCAATCCAGATTGCCGCCGTGCCAGTTTTGTCTACGAACCATGCTCTATCTTGGAGGTTTAGATATTGCTCACAGATGAAGCAAACGTCGATCCTCTCTTCAAAGACTCGCTGGCGAAGTAAATTTTGCGCCAACGCACATCTATTCAGGTTTCCTTGAAGTATGCGTGTCATTTCTGCCCTTTCGTAGCTTCGGCAAGTGCGGTGCGGAATACCTTACAAGCTCCGGAGCCTGGAATATGACATAAGCTATCTGGAGCTTCTTGTTCCTGTGTACAGAGGAAGCACTTTGGCTGTTCAACGCAGTCTGCAGCTTTGTGGTTTCCTCCCCCGCATTTAAATCAGCACTTGCTTCTGTCAGGCCCCTTGCAGGAGTTCGTCGCGTGCCCGTATCCGAGGCATCTGATACAGCGTGTTACTTTTACAACTGTTCGAATGCAGCAGTTGACCCATCCGATCATTATACGAGCCTTGTCAAGGATTTTGAACGCGCTAGCCTCGTCTACCTCGCAGAAGGCTGCCCGGTTGCCCCGTCGAGTAGGCTTTTTCAAATTTACCCGTTTGATCTCCAGGCTGTCGGTGAAGTCACGTTTGAGTGCTTCGCGGACGTCGTTCTCAGTAGTGATGGCATCCAAGTCCAGGATCTCGATCGTTGCTTTGGTGTAAGCGTTCTGACTGTACCGATGTTAATCAGTTGCTGTTTTTATCGCAGCCGTGAAAGCGGTAGTGTTTTCAGTCTTGCGACCTATTTCTAGAAGAACGCCCCCTCGCTTCGTTTGTTTGATAGACTTTATGTCTACTCCAGTCTCTGTCGGATTAACCTTGGCTTTGGTTTCCTTGAGGAGATCGGCGTATGTTCGCCCTTCAGCTGGTTGGACAAGCACAGCTTTAGTTTTTATCTTCTTCCTCCTCGGTTTCTTGGAGCCAACATTGCTTGGCTGGTTTTGGGCTGTAGCAGATTGAGCCACTGGCTCCTGTTTTTCCTTTTTCTTGTTTTTCCGAGTCACTTTGGTCCAGGTATCACCCCGGGCTGTCTTCTTATGTGCTGGCTTATCGATTTCCGAGGAAGGGCTGGGCGTGGATAGCGGCCTCTTCTTGTTTTTCTCTTCTCTATGCTGTGTTTTCTCAGGAGTGACGGAAAACGTCTGGGATTTTTTGTTCAGATCCGGATATGTTTGCGTGGTTCTCGCCGACTTCGTTGCTGGTTTGTTGGCCAACTTATATGCCGTGGCAATGGACGCTACTATTTTTCCGAGTTCATAGTGGAGATTTCGTTTATCCTTTATGAACTCAGCTAATTCTTCGATCTTGCTACCGAGCGGTTCCATTGGCGATTGTTGAACGGTGACAGTCAGTAGAGAGTTTATCCTCCCTCGGCATGTGTGTGTTGACGGGAGCAACAGGTCTTCCACCTATTGGAGGAGTGTGTGTGTGTGTGTGTGTGTGTGTGTGTGTGTGTGTGTGTGTGCGCGTGTGTGTGTGTGTGTGTGTGTGTGTGTGTGTCTGTGTTTTTTTTTTTTTTGTTTTTTTTTTGGGGGGGAGGGAATCCATTTTACGGATTCTAGGCATAGCTGTTGGCCTGGATATGTGGCGACTCGACGCAGCGTCATACTAAAACTCGACGCTGACGCCCCTACCCACTAAACTTTAAACCCCTTTCTCTTCTATCCTCTGATCCCCCATGGTACCGCCGTAAGGCATTTCTTCGCGGGGGAAGGAATAAGCTGCCGCTCTTCCTTCTGGTGGCTAAGATGTTAATTCTTCCTTCTAGATTCGGTCTTTCGCTCTTTTCCTCTCAATAGATCGCAACTCGGTAAGCACTTTTGTAGCAAAAATGCTTGTGGCGTTCCAGGCAGCTTCTGACGACAACATTGCCTCTACTATTGACTCTGGTTGGGTTCTCTTCTTCAGAATCTTCTCTAACTCATCACGCTGTGGGTTAAAACGAGGGCACTCAAAGAAAACGTGCTCCGCATTTTCAGCAACTCTTGGGCAAGACGGACACTCTGGGGAATTATCGTGCTTAAAGCGATAAAGGTACTCCCGGAAACAGCCGTGTCCTGACAACATCTGGGTCAGATAGTAGTTGGCCTCGCCGTGATTCCGGTTAAGCCAAACGTCAATCCTTGGTATGAGACGGTGTGTCCATCTCCATGTTGTCGCGGCGTCCCACTGCGATTGCCATCGCGCGATGCTGTTCTGCCGTTCTTTAGCTCTGAGTTCCTCGGCACTTTGTGCGGTTGTCCTCTTTCGTTGGTAAAGGTTACGTCTTTCCTCAGCTAGGACTCTGAGCGGCAAAATTCCGGAAATGACACACACTGGTTTCTCTGATATTGTTCGAAAGGCGCTGGCTACTCTTAGCGCGCTCAGTCGGTAAACTGGACATGCTTTCCTCCATGATTCTTGGATCTCAAGTGCGTCGGCCCAAATGGATATACCATATGTGAGGACTTATGTAACTACTGATGATAGCAATGACCTCCTTGTCTGCTTCGAGCCACCGATGTTGGGCATCAATCGTACTAGGTTGGCTACTACTGCTGATGCTTTGGTGGTCACGTGTTCAACTTGTTGTTTAAAGTTAAGTCGGGCATCGAGCATCACTCCCAGATATCGAATGAATGGTTGGGATGTGATTTCTTGGTCTCCGACGTTTAGATTGATCGTTTCCACCACTTTTCTGCTAGTGATAAGTACAGCCTCGGTCTTCTGTTTAGCCAGTTGTAAATTTACTGTGTCCATCCACTGGTTAATTCGCTCAAAGGTGATAGCGAACATATGTTTTATCTCATCAAGATGCTTGGCGACTATTACTACGGCTACGTCGTCCGCGTACGCTACCAGTTTGACGTTTCTTGGTAGTTTCAGTCTCAGTAATCCGTTGTACATCACATTCCAGAGAAGTGGACCGAGAACAGAACCCTGCGGTACACCAGTAACATCATACTCCTTTGGACCATTCTTCGTGTCATATCTCAGGACTCTATCTGTGAAGTAGTTAGCGACTATCCTTCGTAGGTATCCTGGTACGTTTATCTCTTGAAGGGCTTGCATGATGCAATCCCAGTTGGCGGAGTTGAAGGCATTGTTTATGTCTAAAGTTGCCACCAGGCAATATTTCTTCGTTCCCCCCTTCCATCTGGTACCGGCGATTGCGTCTTTGGCTATACCGACAACCAGGTTGATCGCGTCCAGGGTTGATCGTCCTTTCCGAAATCCGTACTGATTGTCTGCCAAGAGTGGATCGACAACTGCTTCTATCCTTTGGTGGATTATACGTTCTAGTATCTTACCGGCTGTATCCAGCATGCAGAGTGGACGATAAGATGACGGTTCTTCCGGTGGCTTTTTCCCTTTAGGAAGTAGTAGTAGCCGTTGTTGTTTCCACTTCCGAGGAAAAATCCCTTCCTTCAAGCAGATGTTGTAGACGTCGAGGAATAACGCTGGCGCTGCTTTAATAGATGTTTTCAAGGCAATTTTAGGGATTCCGTCCAATCCCGGTGCTTTATTATTCCCGACGCTGTTACAAGCTTCCATCAGTTCTTTTTTCGTGACAGGTGGAATATCATTCAGTTCGTCCTGTGTCAACAGATAGTTGAAAACGCGCTGTCGTGGAAACAGCGCAGTCACGATCTTCTGTAAGAGTTGAGGACACGTAGGAGACGGCATTGGCTGATATTTCAGGTGTGCCATGACTACCTTGTAAGGTCTACCCCACAAGTCTTTGTCCACCTCGTTGATTAGCTCTTTCCAGCAGTTCTTCTTGCTATCCTTGATGGCTTTGTTTAAATGTCGACGAGCATTCTTGTATTCTGCGACTAGTTCCGCTGAGTCAGGCCGCCGATAACCACGCTGAGATATTCTTCTTTTCTTGAGACACTCTTTCCGTAGGAAGCTGATGTGTTCGTTCCACCAGTGCACCGAAGGTCTTTGGTTCATGCCCCATTTACGGGGCATGCAGGTGTCGCAAGCCTGGGTCACTCTCTTCATCAAGTCCTTGGTCATTTCTTCTGCAGATCCAGTAGTAAGCGGTTCAATATTTAGGGCAGCTACTAGAGCACCTGTGTCAAAGGATTTCACCTTCCACCCAACGATGTCAAGTTTCTTAGCCGGTCTTCTAGGATTCTGGTCCTTTGATACTTCCCAGAGAATCGCATTGTGATCGCTGGCCGTGTAGATCTCCATCACCTTCCAGTCGTAGTTTCCTCTGATGAGGCTGCTGCTGACAAAAGTAAGATCCACAATAGAACTTGCGTCTCCTTTAGTGTACGTCGGCGCATCGCCGCTGTTTAACCGTTTAATACTACATCTAACGTAGAAAAAGCTTCCAGTAGTTCTTTACCTTGAGCGTTGGTGTGTTTGCTGCCCCATTCCACTGCCCAGGCGTTGAAGTCTCTAGCTATTGCCACTGGGTAGTACTGCTTCGCGTCCTCCGTCAGTCGATCCAGAAAGTCCATGAATTCAACAATAGTGAGGCTAGGTGGTGCGTAGCAGCTGTAAAAGCGGATGCCATCTACCGATGCTGCTACAAAGCCGGCGCTGCCATTGTTAACGACACTCTGGAAGGGGAGATTGCGACAGGACCATATGACAGCTTTTTTGGTGCAGTCAGTTTCCCATGGTTGGCCGCCGAGGTGTTTATACGGTTCCGATATAAGCACAAGGTCAAGCTTCTGTTCACGTACTGTCTGCATGAGCAAATCATGTGCCGCTTCACAGTGGTTGATGTTTAGCTGCAGTATTCTCATTTTCGTTTATCAGTTATCTTCTTGAGTGCCTCTTGGTATACTGAGCATCTGCTTGTGCCGGCATGATAGGCGTTATTCTCTGTACCGGATTGATCCGCACACAGTGCGCATTTAGCAGGCTTATTACATTCGGCGATTTTGTGTCCCTCTTCTCCACATTTAATGCAAAGTTTGGAGCGGTTGACTTCACTTGTGCACTGAATCGCACGGTGTCCAAAATGCCAGCATTTATAACATCGGACTGGTCTTAGTACTGTTCTAATACGACAATTGGTCCAGCCGATCCTAATCTTACCGTGTTCTCCTACCACTTTCTGCGCTACCGTTGCTGCCAGAGTCACCGACGCAATTTGTGTTCTGCTACGTAAGACCTTACGAATTTTAATGGCCTCTACTGTTATACCACAATCGTTTCTAGCTGCCTCTTGTAAAGCTGTTAGAATGTCATCTTTAGTTGTAGTATCGTCAATATCGCGAATTTCCAGGTCTTCTTCAGGTCCTGTACTAATGACATTTGCGTCCTCCTTAAGTATTCTCGCGATAGTCTTCTGCAGGTCTTTACCTCTATCACTACTGCCTTTCGACAGCGTGATGAGAATGTTCCCTGTCGCGGTCCTGCGTATCTTCTCGACTGTGTTGCGGACCTGATCTGGGCGAACGTCCGCCTTGATCCGTGTAAGTATTTCAGAATACTTATCTTTGTTCGCTGGACGGATAATAAGTGCCTCCGGTCTCGTTGCTGTTCTTCTTGGCTTCTGGTTCGGCTTCGGTGGAGGCACCAGAGGTTTTTCTGGGGGCAGTTTCTTGCGCTCCTTCTTCTTGTCCTTTCTGGACTGCACCTTTTCCCAGCCTGGCTTCTTGTTCTGTTCACAAGAGTTTTGTGGAAGATCTTTAACCACTTCCTGCTTCTTGATGGGATGACCAGGTCCAACGTCTTTCAGCTTTTTGGGAGTATGAAAAGCTCCGCCTTCGGGAGAACAAATTTTTCTTTTCAACTTCCTCAGGATGCGGCCGTCTTGGTCAAAGGATTCAGTCTCTGCCGTTGTGATAGTTTCACTTTCTTCTTCAGCGACTGATTCTCCGTCACCTTCGGCTCCAGTGTCCATCGCTTCTTCAACAACCACTTGACTGTTTCTCTCCGATGTAGCATAAGGGGTGCGGTGTAATGATGAGCGCCATTCTTCGTCCAGTTTCTTGAATTTTCCAAGAGCATTGACTACACCGGTTGTCTTGGTCTTTATCTCCTTGTGGATATTGACCTTAGTTTGGACAAACTCTCGCAGCTCAATGGTCAGCTTCTCAAGGCGCTCCAACGCTTGCGTTCTCTTCATGTCAGCGCTTGCTTCAATCGCTGCTTGTTGAGCATGAAGCCCGTTTCTATTATTGTTTGTTTTCTGTAACTTACTCATACTCTTTTTATTTACCAGCGCATCGTACGGAGTGGAGCGGGTTGCCATGACTAGGAACGGGTGTACCCTCGGAGATAGTACTCCTACCCCAGTTCCCTGAGGCCTAGCCGACACTTAGCCAGTCCCGGAATACACGGACGGACTAGACTCGCTCGGAGCGGTGAAGATTCCGATCTCTAACACTCACTGCGTACTTCCCGATCAAGGCCCGAAGTGGCTGGCTCCTGATCCACTGCTGCAACTTTCACCTCGGCAGAGCAAGCTCACATCAGCCGTGGCCTGCATCGTCGGAAACTACGATACAGGTTCCGGTCACTCCCAGTGAGTTACAGCAGGAACCAATCGTCTTGGTAGGTCAGTTAGTGTGACCAACCCATTAAAGGGGAGTTTTGTCCACGGGAGCTTATTTTGTTTGGTTATTTTGCTTGGCTCCTACCCGCTGTACCTCATCAACTAAGAGATTAAGTGTCATCCAAGGACAGCGAGCGTTCTCCCATCCGCTCGGGGATGTGTGTGTGTGTTTTTTTTTTTTTTTTTTTTTTTTTTTCAAAGATCTTCAAAAGACACCGGTATCGTTAACTCTGCCGCCCATCTTCCGGCAGATATCGATAGTCGGTAGTGTGGAGATTTTTACCCACTAAAAAAAACATTCCTCTTCCCCTCTCCCCTAGATGGTACGGGGAGGACTGGATTGGAACCGCGTTAGCATTACTTCAATCCAGTCGTGCGTGTGTGTGTGTGTGTGTGTGTGTGTCTGTGTGTGTGTGTGTGTGTGTGTGTGTGTGTTTTTTTTTTTTTTTAGGGGGGGGAATCCTTTTTACGGATTCTAGGCATAGCTGTTTGGCCTGGATATGTGGCGACTCGACGCAGCGTCATACTAAAACTCGACACTAACGCCCCTACCCACTAAACCCTAAACCCCTTTTAAGGTGTTAACTACCTTCCTTCTATCTTCTGCTATTTGCTCTTTTTCTTTCGGTGGAACGCAAGTCTTTAAGGACTTCTGTTGCAAACGTGTTGGTAGCGTTCCAGACAGCTTCTGATGACAGCATTGCTGCTACTATTGTCTCTGGTTGGATTTTCCTCTTCAGGATATTCTCCAGCTCATCTCGCTGTAGGTAAAAACGTGGGCACTCAAAGAAAACGTGCTCTGCATCTTCATTGACTCCTGAACAGGACGGGCACTCCGGAGAATCATCATGCTTGAAGCGGTGGAGATACGCCCGGAAACAGCCGTGTCCTGATAACATCTGTGTAAGATAATAGTTGACCTCACCGTGACTCCGGTTCAGCCAAACGTTGATCCTTGGTATGAGACGATGCGTCCACCTACCCTTCACTGTGGCATCCCACTGTAGTTGCCATCTACTTATGCTCCTCTGCCGCTCTTCTGTTCCAAGCTCCTCAGCGCTTAGTGTGGTCGACTTCTTTCGTTGGTAAAGGATCCGTCTTTCCTCAGCTAAGACTCTGAGAGGCAAAGTTCCGGAGATGACACACACTGCTTCCATAGATATTGTGCGGAAGGCACTTGCTACTCTTAAGGCACTCAGACGGTAGACTGGTCCAGCCTTTCTCCATGATTCTTGCTTTTCTAGTGCGTCCGCCCAGATAGATATTCCGTAAGTGAGCACTGATGTGACTACAGATGATAGTAGTAGTCTTCTGCTCTGCTTTGGGCCTCCGACGTTTGGCAGCAGTCGTGCTAAGCTAGCTACCACTGCTGATGCTTTTGCACTCACGTGTTCGACTTGCTGCTTAACGTTGAGTCGGGCATCAAGCATCACTCCCAGATATCGGATATATGGTTGTGATGTGATTTCTTGTTCGCCGACTTTCAGCTTAATGGTCTCTACCACTTTTCTGCTGGTAATAAGTACTGCCTCAGTCTTGTGTTGCGCCAGTTGCAGGTTCACTGCGTCCATCCACCGGTTAACTTTCTCAAAGGTGATACCGAACATGTGGTTTATCTCATCTAGGTGTTTCGCAACGATTACGACAGCTACATCGTCTGCATATGCAACAAGCTTGACACTTCTTGGAAGAGTCAGTCTCAGCAGGCCATCATACATGACATTCCACAGAAGTGGACCCAGAACAGAACCCTGGGGTACACCTCCGGTAATATCATACTCTTTTGGACCATTGTTCGTGTCGTATCTCAGGATTCTGTCTGTGAAGTAGCTAGCCACTATCCTACGTAGGTATCCTGGTACGTTTTTCTCTTCCAAGGCTTGCATAATGCAGTCCCAGTTGGCGGAGTTGAAGGCATTCTTGATATCCAGAGTGGCCACCAGGCAGTACTTCTTCGCTCCACCCTTCCATCTGATCCCTTCGATTGCCTCCTTGGCCGTTGCAACAACCAAGTTGATTGCGTCCAGGGTTGATCGTCCTTTCCGAAAACCATACTGGTTGTCTGCCAGGAGTGGATCGACAACTGCTTCTATTCTTTGGTGGATTATACGCTCAAGTATCTTACCTGTCGTGTCTAACATACAAAGTGGTCGATAAGATGACGGTTCTTCTGGTGGCTTTTTCCCTTTTGGAAGTAGTACTAGTCGTTGCTGCTTCCACTTCCGAGGGAAAATCCCTTCCTTGAGGCATGTGTCGTAGACGTCCAGGAACAATGATGGCACTGCTTTTATAGTTGTTTTTAAAGCAATATTGGGGACCCCGTCCAATCCCGGCGCTTTATTGTTCCCTACACGATTACAAGCCTCCATCAGTTCTCCCTCTATGACAGATGGAATGTCATCCATTTCTTTCTGCGCTAATAGGTAGTTAAACTTGCTTTGTTCGGGGAACAACGCGTTTACGATCTTCTGTAGGAGTTGAGGACACGTGGGTGATGGCATTAGCTGGTTTTTAAGATGGGTCATGACCACCTTATACGGCCTACCCCACAGATCTCTGTCCACCTCGTTGATGAGCTCCTTCCAGCATTTTCTTTTGCTATCTTTGATGGCTTTGTTCAGGGATCGACGGGCTTTTTTGTACTCTGCGACCAGCTCCACAGAGTTAGGTCGTCGGTAGCCACGCTGAGATATTCTTCTCTTCTGATGACACTCTTTACGAAGGGCGCTGATGTGGTCGTTCCACCAGTGAACGGAAGGTCTTGTGTTCATGCCACGTCTACGAGACATACTGGCGTCACACGCCTGGGTCACTCTTTTCATCAGGTCCTTGGTCTTCTCTTCTGCGCAGCCCGCGATAATCTGGTCACTATTGAGAGCTACTAACAATGCCCTTGGGTCAAGAGTTTTTACCTTCCAACCAATGGTGTTAAGTTGCTTTTTAGGTCTTCTCGGGCTCTGGGCGTTTAATATTTCCCAGAGAATCGCGTTGTGGTCGCTGGCTGTGTAGGTATCCATCACCTTCCAGTTGATATTACCTCTGGTGAGGCTGCCACTGACGAAAGTGAGATCTACAATAGAACTTGTGTCTCCTTTGGTGTAGGTTGGTATGTCACCATTGTTGAGCAGTACTACATCTAATATAGAAAAGGCTTCTAGTAATTCCTTTCCTCGCGCTTTTGTATTCTTGCTACCCCAGTCTACTGCCCAGGCGTTGAAGTCCCCAGCTATTACCACTGGGTGGTTATGCTTCGCGTCCTCGGTAAGTCGATCCAGAAATGCGGTGAATTCGACAGTAGAGAGGCTAGGTGGTGCGTAACAGCTATAGAAGCGGATGTCCTCTACTGATACTGCTACAAAGCCGGCATTGCTGTTGTCGACTGCATTTTGGAAAGGGAGCTTGCCACATGACCAGATGACAGCTTTGGATGTGCTGTCAGATTCCCAGGGTTGGGTACTCAGGTGTTTATATGGCTCTGCTATCAGTACCAAGTCAAGCTCTAGTTCTCGCACGGATTGCATGAGCAGGTCATGCGCTGCCTCACAATGGTTGAGATTGAGCTGCAGTATCCTCATGCTTGTTTGTTCGTCAACTTCTGGAGTGCATTCTGAAATAACGGGCACTTATGGGTACCGGCATGGTGGGCAACATTCTCTGCACTTTCAATCTCAGCACATAATGCACATTTGGCGGGATTTTTACAATCAGCAATCTTGTGCCCTTCTTGTCCGCATCTGATGCAAAGCTTCGACCGGTCCACCTTGTTTTTGCACTGGGATCCATGATGTCCGAAATGCCAGCATTTAAAGCATTGAATAGGTCTCTTCGTTGTCCTTATTCGGCAATTAACCAAACCAATCCGGATTTTGCTACTTCCATCCAGTAGTTTCTGTGCTGTTGCTGCTGGTAGAATTACTGTGGTTATTTGAGTACCTCTATAGGCCTTACGGATCTTGATTGCCTCTAGTGGTATCTCACAGCCATCTCCAGCTTCCTCCTGTAGGGCACCCTGGATGTGATCCTTAGTTGTTTCTTCATCGACGTCTCGGATCTCAATTACCTCCTGTGGTCCTTTGCAGATTACTTTTGCGTCTTCTTTCAGAATGTCTGCAATGGTTTTTCTCAATGTTTGGCCTTTGTCGGTGCTCTTCCTCGAAAGAGTTATCAGCATATCTCCAGCATTGGTCTTATGGATCTTCTCTACCGTACTGCGGACCTGGTCGTCAGGGACGTCCTGTTTTATTCGACGCAGGATCTCGGCGTACTTTGCTTTCTCTGTCAGCCGAATGATGAGGGCATCCGGTCTGATCCATTCCCGCGGTTTCTTTCGCTTGGGTTCAGGTCGGGGCTCCTTTGACGTCTGTTTTGAGAGCATCTCTTTCTTCTGTCGCTTTAGCTCTTGCTTGGACTGAACTTTTTGCCAGACTGACGCTTTTTCCTGATCGTCGCTTCGCCCTGCCGCTCCTTGTGGAGGGCTTTTCTTCAAATCCTTTTTCTTCATGGCTTGGCTGATTGTTGGGTCAGGAGAAGGTCGATTTTTTCTCTTACCTGACTTGTTGCTGGCTTCACTTTTGTCTTCCGCGACTGATTCACCGTCACCTTCAGCTCCGGTGTCCATTGCTTCGTCAGTCACGTCGATAGCCTGACAGTCTTTCTCCGGTGTAGCATGGGATATGCGCTGCAATGATGAGCGCCACTCCTCGTCCAGCTTCTCAAACCTTTGAAGGGCGTTAGTTACACCAGTCATCTTGGATTTCATCTTTTTGTGAATGTTGACCTTTAGTTGAACGAAATCATTCAACTCACTGATCAGCTTTTCAAGGCGTTTGAGCGCTTGCGAACGCTTCATTTCAGTGCTTGCGTCAATCGCTGCTTGTTGGGCATGTAGCCCGTTTCCACTTTTGTTTGTTTCCTTTGAATTACTTATACTTTTTAATTTACCAGCGCATCGTACGGAGTGGAGCGGGTTGCCATAACTAGGAACGGGTGTACCCTCGGAGATAGTACTCCTACCCCAGTTCCCTGAGGCCTAGCCGACACTTAGCCAGTCCCGAAATACACGGACGGACTAGACTCGCTCGGAGCGGTGAAGATTCCGATCTCTAACACTCACTGCGTACTTCCTGATCAAGGCCCGAAGTGGCTGGCTCCTGATCCACTGCTGCAACTTACACCTCGGTAGAGCAAGCTCACATCAGCCGTGGCCTGCATCGTCGGAAACTACGATACAGGTTCCGGTCACTCCCAGTGGGTCACAGCAGAGAACGATCGTCTTGCTAGGTCAGTTAGTGTGACCAACCCATTAAAGGGGAGTTTTGTCCACGGGAGCGTATTTTGCTTGGCTCCTACCCGCTGTACCTCATCAACTAAGAGATTAAGTGTCATCCAAGGACAGCGAGCGTTCTCCCATCCGCTTGGGGAGACGCGCCCGGTAGCAGTATTTCTTCTGCCCCGAGGTGTGTGTGTGTGTGTGTGTGTGTGTGTGTGTATGTGTGTGTGTAAATCTCTTATAACTTTTGAACAGTTGAACCGATTTTATCGCGGTTGAGACCATTCGAAAGGGCTTCGAACTTTTCTAGTTTCGAAATTTCTAGTTTGACCAATTGAAACTTAGAAATTCTTCATGAGGCTCAAAAAACTGCGTAGAATACCGCCAACTGCGTAAAAATCGGTTTATTCATTCAAAAGTTATTGCGGTTTGAAAATTCAAAAAAGAGTGTTCTATGAAACTTCTATCAGACTTTTAAGCTCAATAGCTCAAAAGGATAGAAACGGTATCGTTTTGAGCTCGGAGATTAACGAAGATTCACGGAATCAGCGGGAAGTTGCAGGAATGGCCTTTAGAGCCAACCGTTTTCCTAATTTTTTCTTTATTTAAATCTGAAAAATATCTGTGTACGTAAAATTTTGGATAGAATTTTATATAGATTTAACTAAAGCCCTGCAATGTGAGATCAAGGAGTAAAAATAAAGTATAACATTTAAGTGAAAAAGAAATTAATTATCTAGATTAAGCAAATGATCAAACATTTGATTCCTAAATATTTCATTGCTCTTTGAGTTCAAAAATATAATTTTCGTGTCATCTTGAGCTCTCCGAGCTCAAAAGTCTGATAGAAGTTTAATGAAACACTATTTTTTGAATTTTAAAACCGCAATAACTTTTAAATGAATTAACCGATTTTTACGCAGTTGGCGGCATTCGACGCAGTTTTTTAAGCTTCATAAAGAATCTTTAGGTTTAAATTGATCAAGCTAGGAATTTCGAAGATTTTTGAGAAAACTACGAGTTTGAAGCTTCGGAGCACTAAGAAGAAAAATCGCAACGCTTTGAATTTGTCGGGGATATTTTCGAACCATATATTTCAAGTCAAAATTGAATATATTGTGAAATTGCCAATGAACTATTTAAGATTAAACTTTACCATTAAATAACTTTGAGCCGAGTGAAGTAAGCGAAAAATCATAAAAGAGCTTTTTTGTAGATCGTTCAATTCCCTACAAGAATAAGTATTAATATTTGTGATCCGTAGAATAGATGCTGGGTAGTAAAATTTTAAACACAAAAAAGTTTTTTTTCTATGTTATTTAAATGGGAAGTAAAAAATTGCAAATATGCACCTCTTAATATTAATATTATAAGCTCAAATTTTAACAGAATTTTTTTTTCGTCATCTCAAACAATATTCTCACTATAACTAAAGAGAAGAAAAATAGTAACTTTTTTTAGTTCACCCTACTGTATACATACTTTGCACTCTATTCTCTTTAAAGAGTAAACTCGTAAAACAGAGCATTTAAAAACACGTCTGCTTGGTACGCACGTTGGCGAGCGAATCGCAATCAATATTATTGTATATGGGTCATTCCACCAAATAAGAACATTTTTACGAGGCGACCCTCGCGGATTATGTTTAAAATTTATGGAGGTGTTCTTTATCATAAGACAAAAATTCCCTGAGAGTTTTAGCTCTTAATACGCAGCGGTCTTGAAGTTATGATTTTTTGAAATTTTTGAAAAAATTTTTTTTCAACTTTTTCGTCAATTTTTCTGATATGAAAAACATTTTTAAACAAAATCGACAAACATTGTATTTTGTAGGAAAAATTCTCAGCTTTTGAATGAAAATATTTATTTTTTCATAAACTCATCAGAAGACCCTTAAAAATCGAATTAAAGTGGAAAAATTGATTTTTTTCGGTGTGCAGCCCAAAATTCTTCAAATTTGAATTTTTTTTCTGAAAGCTGAGAGTTTTTTACACAAAATATAGCGTTTTGCCGATGTGCATATTTTTTGTTTCGTCACAATTAAATTAAACGCAAATTCATTATAATTAAAATACTTTTATTTTTGAACTTTTTTGAGATGTGGACACAGTTTTAATGAAAGCATAACCAATTTCATCTTTTAAAGGCACAAAAGTGTGTAATGACTGTGTACCTTTCACCGTTTTCGATTGAGAATATCGTACGTCTAACACATTTTTTTTTATTAAATAATCGTCATTAGCTATAAAAGTAAAGTCAACGCTTGTAAAATTTTTCGTTCCCCAGGAAAACAAATCTTGTGGTTTCAGTATATGCTCTTTATTGTTCATTTGTAATGAAGCTCTAGCAGCATATCGTTTTAATGAACCTGCAAGACCATCGCATGGTCCTTTGCCATGGGCAGTAGCAAAAAAATGCCATTCAGCGTTGATTGCGATGTCAGCATAATGATAACATAAGTTTGTAAATGCTTTCTTGTTTTTGAATTGTTGTGGAGCTCCATCAGAGAAGTAAAAAATCGTATTGGTGACAGCAAACTTCTTTTTAAGAAAGGCAATCAATTGCTCTTGAAATAAATTAAAAGTGTGTCGTGCTTAAGACAATCTGAAATACCAACAAAGCTCAAATGCTTAATAGTATCATTTTCGTTATAATAAATCACCATTGAAAATATAGTAGCTTGATCATTATTCCAATGAAAGCCTTGAGCTGCTTCCTGCACAACGAATGCATAATTTTCCGCAAAGTCAAATACTACGGCGAATTCCCCGCTCTTTAAATTTAGTTTTGTATCAGAAAAAAATCGACTTTGTGTTTTCGCAATAAAATCATGTTTCAAAAGCTTATCAAGTTGCGTCACTAAAGTCTCGATGAAGTCTTCGGAATCTGAAGTAACATTCACAATAGTACAACGGTCTGTTGATGTCCACATTTTATATTGGATTTCATTTATCGATGTTTTTCGCAAATTTTGGAAAATTACATCCTAAATGGAATAAATGTAATAAGATTAATAACTAGTTTTAGTACAATTATAGAGAATGTCAAATACACAAGTACCTTCTAACATCAATTTTACATTTTGATGAATAGTACAAACACATACGACATGTGTACCACTACTTCCAGCAAGAATACAATAAGTAGGCCTCAAACTAGCGAATTTAGAAAATCCGATTGCCACTGAATTATATTGCGCTTTGAAGCTTTGGTACAATTCTTTTAAATTACAAAGAATCAACTTTTTTTGTACCCTAGTTCGATTTCCATCACAATCCTTCACAGATTTAAAATCTTTCATGCCCGCTAAATGTTTTAAGTTTTCTTCGCTTTCATAAAAATCAATGACAAGTTTTTTGACATCTAACTTAAGCGGCTGATTGCCTGGAACTTTTGTGGGATTCAAAGTATTAGTAGTCATTTCACCAGAGTCTAAATCAACATTCTCAGATTCACTAATATCATTTTTAAGATTCAGTACCATTTTTCGAGAACAGTTAAATTCAGATGCTCTACGACTGACTTCCCAACTGTCGGGTAAAATTAAAAGCAGCTTCTTTTTTATTGATCTGTAAAGCAAACGATCGATCGTATTAATATGAAAAAATGAAGATATTTTAAAATGATCGATTGTTAAAAAAATTTACTTGTCACTTTCAGCGTTATATAATTTCTTCACTTTAGCTATCATGGAACAATGATCTTGATTAATCTTTCTGTAGGTAGATTCAGGTACTATTCCAAATTGTGATTGGAACTTATTCTCTAGGGCAGCATAGCTCTCATCAAGTTTTTTTACTCCATAATTTTTTTCAGAATATAACCTTCAATTAAACGCATAGAAAAATAATTAAGTAAGTTTTCAC
Source organism: Cotesia glomerata (assembly GCF_020080835.1). Classification (NCBI taxonomy): domain Eukaryota; kingdom Metazoa; phylum Arthropoda; class Insecta; order Hymenoptera; family Braconidae; genus Cotesia; species Cotesia glomerata. The sequence continues at coordinate 12,356,181 of NC_058162.1, forward strand.
TCAGTAAATGAAAAACTTAATCAATAGAAAATTTTTACCTGTCTTTTTCAATAAGAGGAATTTTCAAAAATCGCTCTAAAGAATGATCATTGTAATCACATAGATTGTCGCTAAAATTACTGACAGTTCGAGATAAACTGCTTCCTTGAGTACAAATTTCAGCTGATATACTCAGACTTTCAACACTAATTTGACTTGAAATAATTTCCTCCTCCTCTGATGCCGGCGGAATATATTCTTTGACTCGGAATCGACAACGCACACTTGTGACATTGAAGTGTCATCTAAGTCAGGAAATTTCCAACGATCTTCGTCGGGAAATTTTCTTAAATCTTTAACTCCTTTTTTATCTAAAAGTTTCGTTTAATTAGATGTCAAAAGTCAATATTAAACACAAAGCCATTAATTTAATTGGTTCTACGTAGAGGTTATACATAAGAGGTCAAGTGCACTGTATTAGTTACTTACGTGACTCATTGAATGGATTACAACAATTTACTGACCGTATACGTTTACTTATGGCGATGAAATATCAAAGTAACGCAATAATTATTACTTAAAAACTTGAGCAATTATATTTTTGTTAAAAACAAACGATCCGAAAAGAAATCGCTCAAGAAAGAATCACAAAATGAAAATAAATAGAGGGAGTTGTGAGCGCCATCTGCATGATAAGTGACGAAGTATAGACTCATCTTTTAAGCAGGTGGTTCAAAATTTCTGAGTACTATAATTTTAGTATTAAAGAGAAAATTATATTACTATTCTGAATTATATTACTGCATAGCGAATCTAACATTTAATTTAATTGTGACGAAACAAAAAATATGCACATCGGCAAAACGCAATATTTTGTGTAAAAAAACTCTCAGCTTTCAGAAAAAAAAATTCAAATTTGAAGAATTTTGGGCTGCATACACTGTAAATCCAAGTGTTTTAACAAAACACACATAAAGTGTTTTGTTCCTATCTTGAAGCATTGTAGTCACTTTTAAAACACTTCCATGTGTTTTAATTTCCCATGTTAAATGCCCTTTTGTAGTCACTTTTAAAACACTTCGATTTACAGTGTACCGAAAAAAATCAATTTTTCCACTTTAATTCGATTTTTAAGGGTCTTCTGATGAGTTTATGAAAAAATAAATATTTTCATTCAAAAGCTGAGAATTTTTCCTACAAAATACAATGTTTGTCGATTTTGTTTAAAAATGTTTTTCATATCAGAAAAATTGACGAAAAAGTTGAAAAAAAATTTTTTCCAAAATTTCAAAAAATCATAACTTCAAGACCGCTGCGTATTAAGAGCTAAAACTTTCAGGGAATTTTTGTCTTATGATAGAGAAAACCTCCGTAAATTTTAAACATAATCAGCGAGGGTCGCCCCGTAAAAATGTTCTTATTTGGTGGAATGACCCATATGATTTAGCCATATTTTAGTAGAGAAACATTTTTTATTTCATTTAACTCAGTTTTCTCACAATTTTACATTATTTCTTGCGAAAAAAAACTACGCGATATTTGCCGACCTCTCCTTCACGTGAGATTGATCGAGGTTTGGCTCAAGCCCCTCACCTCCCTAAAAATCTTACGTAAATAATGGATGCTCCCAAATATGTTTTTTGACTAGTAGTAATCGGTTGTATTGAAGGCAAAAACAATTCAAAATTAAAAAAAAGTCTTCCGTGTATATATATACAAATATAAATAATGCTGTGAAGTGGGAAAGAATAGGAGTTACGGTAATTATTACGTGAAGCGTTCCACATTCACGTAACAGGATATTGGTAGGAAAGGATTGAGAAAGGAATGTGGAGAGGATTATCTTAATGTGAGTTTATAGAATATGCGAGAAAAAATTATTAGGTAGCTCGGACTGGGATTTGAACCCAGAACCTTCCGAAGACATGTCGGCTACTCTACCATTTGAGCTATCTGGTCTATACTAAATTTCCTTTCGTTTATTCTATATACATTAAGCCAGACCGTCCATCTTACGGCAAGCATATTGAATATAATAAAAGCAATTCCGCAAATAGCCATGTAAACATAGTCTCCTTCAATTTAGCTTCTAAATAAGTCACATGTTGGTCATTAGGGTGGACCGAAAATCCGCTTTCTTAGAATTTCGTTTAGTAATAGCAAAAATATTGTTTATTAAGTTATAAAAAAATTTTGTGTGAAAGGAAAAAGTTTTTGGTCAACATCTCAGGCTCGCCCATTGCAGTCAAAGATAAAAATGCACAAAAAATTTTTTTATCAACTTATTTTGATCGGAAATTTTATGCTCTACAAAAAAGTTCCTTACACAAAATTATTTAAGACCCATAGATTCAGAGATAATTCTAATTTTAGTATCAAAATAGTATATATTTATGAATATAGTGTAACGGGTAATTTTTGATGTGTTTAAAAATAAATTAATTAAACTAACGAAACAATGCTGCGACACAAACGCCCCCTTGCTCGAATCTGAAGCTCGCCGAATTCCAGGGTCCAAAGGGGGTTAAAACGGCAATAAAACGTCAAACAAAACTCAGTTAACTGGAAATAAACTATAAATAACTAAGTCTAAAAAATAAATTCAAAATGTCCAAAACAGGTTATGATAAAGTCAAAATAAAGAATTTATTTATCAAAAATCAATAAAGTAAATAAATGAACAAAATTACAAGTAAACAAAAACACACGTGGTGTGTTCAAAACTGGTCTTTACAAAACAGACTCCTCTCACTCTTACTCTCACTCTCACTCGTCGTGAGCGTCAAAATCGCGAACTACTCTTCAAAAACTGGTTCCCCGCTTCCCCAGGAGACTAGCCGTCACCCCTGGGCCCTAAGCTCTACCCCGAGAGCGAATGGAGAGTGTCCTCTTCGCCCCCACCTACACGGCGTATGATCACCTACTGGAGTTTGACAGAAGGTCAAACGTCCAGGGAAGTCAAATCTTGTTAAGAGTGCAAAGGTACTTACCAATGTTCTAGACGAAACCAAGGTAATGTCCCTCCAGGTGTTATTTGTTGGAAGAGTATTCACCACAAATAACCACTCTGTCACAAGACTTGCTTTTCCCGAGCCAAATTTTGGCGGTTATCAGTTTTTTCCTAACTCTCTTTTAACGAAAAGGAAGAGTCGTTTTAGACACCTGTCCGGTGTTCTCGAACTAGCATTCAAAAATAATGATTTATTGTTTTAATCGCAATTTCCTTCATTTTCTATCCATTCGTCTCGCCAAATTCTAAGTTTTTATTTTTGAAACTCAAATCTTTATTATTTTAATCGCAATTTTCTTCATTCTCTATCCATTCGTTTCGTCAAATTCACAATTCTTTATTATTTTAATCGCAATTTCCTTCATTATATATCCATTCGTTGGCTTTTCCATACTAAATTGTCCTCGGGACTTATAAAATTTTCGCTCACCTAATTTATTTGTTACAAAAATAATAATCGTCATTTCTTTCATTCTATATCCATTCGTTGAGTTTCCATACTAAATGGTCCTCGGGACTTAGAATAATTTTGCCAGTCTTTTAAATTCTTTTACAATTTAATCATACCTTCGGTAACAATAATATAAAATTTTTAAATGAATACAAAAATTAAATAATTAATCGCCGTACTAACAACAATAATTGTTTCTATTAATTTTTAAGTAATAAACTAAAATACTCAAATACAAAAAGTAAAATCTGGGTCATAATAGGTATACAGATACATGGAGTGATCATATACTGGTACGTGATTATCTATTGGGGCTTTTACCTTATAGATTAGCTTGAAGTTTCAGACTTGATGTATTTATATTATGGTTGTACAATTTGGCCGGTTAGGCCGGCTAAAAAAGTTAGCTAAGTTAATTAGCCAGTTAACTGGCCAGCTTAGCTAATTTAACCGATTAGCCGAATTAGCTTAGCTAATTAGCCAACGGCTTAACTGGTTAACCTAGCTTAACTCAGCTAATTAGCCAACTAAATAGCTAATTTTTTATATGCTTTTTGTTGCATACTGAGATGCGTATAAGTATTGAAATTAAAGTTAACCTTGTTTTTTGGGAAAAAAATCATGAAGAACAACAGAAAAAACGAGAGTAAAGTAATTTAATGCCCTATGAATTAACTAATTTTTTTTTTTAAATACAAAACAGTAATAGAATAATTCATTAAGTGGGACATTCCATGTCAAATCGACCAATAGTTGGAATCGACCCCTTCCGATTTGGATGAAATTTTGTCACAAGTTTGCTTTTATCATAAAACAAAGTTGTGCCAAAGGAAAAAAATTTTTCCGAAAAGTTATGCAAAGTTAAACATTTCACCATTTTCAGGTTTTTCAAATTTATTTTTGTAATATCTCGGAAACTATTATAGTTACAGACATAGGCCAAAGTTCATTTTAACGGGGATACTTAGGACTGTAATAAAAATTTTTTTCGGGTAAAATTTTTGAAAACTCAAAAAGTGGGAAAATTTTTAAATTAAAAAAATCGTGAAAATCCAAGCCCGCTATGAAATTTTTGACTCATTTTTTTATTCCATAGTAAGGTAAAAGCCCCATCAGATGATCATGTACCAGTATATGATCACTCCATGTATTTGTATACCTATATTTGTGAATATCGAAAAAAAAAAGAATACCCTCTTGAAAATTTCATAATATTTTAAGATTAATAAGAGGTACTCTGTAAAAAAAAGAAGCCAAAAATTTCATAGCGGGCTTGGATTTTCACGATTTTTTAAATTTCAAAATTTTCCCACTTTTTGATTTTTCAAAAATTTTACCCAAAAAAAATTTTTATTACAGTCCTAAGTATCCCCTTTAAAATAAACTTTGGTCTATGTCTGTAACTATAATAGTTTCCGAGATATTACAAAAATAAATTTGAAAAACCTGAAAATGGTGAAATTTTTAATATTGCATAACTTTACGAAAAAAATTTTTTCCTTTGGCACAACTTTGTTTTATGATAAAAGCAAACTTGTGACAAAATTTCATCCAAATCGGAAGGGGTCGATTCCAACTACTGGTCAATTTGACATGGAATGTTCCACTTAATGAATTATTCTATTACTGTTTTGTATTTAAAAAAAAATTAGTTAATTCATAAGGCATTAAATTACTTTACTCTCGTTTTTTCTGTTGTTCTTCATGATTTTTTTCCCAAAAAACGAGGTTAACTTTAATTTCAATACTTATACGCATCTCAGTATACAACAAAAAGCATATAAAAAATTAGCTATTTAACCGGTTTTGCAGTTGGCTAATTAGCTGAGTTAAGCTAGGTTAACCGGTTAAGCCGTTGGCTAATTAGCTAAGCTAATTCGGCTAATCGGTTAAATTAGCTAAGCTGGCCAGCTAACTGGCTAATTAACTTAGCTAACTTTTTTAGCCGGCCTAACCGGCCAAATTGTACAGCCCTAATTTATATATCGGGTATTCCATGCCAAATCGACCACTTTTGAACCCGACCCCTTTATATTTAGCTGAAACTTTACTATTCTTTTCTATCCTTTGAAAGACATTTTTGAGAATTTTTGAGAATTTTTTTATCCAACCCAAAAAAAGTTATGAATTTTTCATTTTCAAATAGCCATAACTTTTTTAGAAATTGACTTTTGGGTACCTTTTTTTTAAAAAAATTTTTGTTTTTGAATGAACTTTTCGAAAAAATACATGAAAAAAATTTAACATGATCAATTATATAAAATAATCGGGTTTTTTGAGTAAAATCGTCATTTTTTCGAAGTCTGCCATTTTATTTTCTCAAAAAAAAACTTCAATTAATTTGACAACTATCCCCACTAATCCCGGGCAGGGCCGATTTTTTTTTATATTTTTTTTATTTATTTAAAAAAAATTGTCAAATTTTCAAAAATGGAAAAATTTTTTTTTCTGTAAACTTTATTTCTATCATAAAATAAATATAATTTAACGATTTTATGATATAATATTCTCAATTTATAGACTTAATTTATGAATATAATGACTAAGTTTAATGATTAATACAGTTAATATCCAATGATTTCACAAAAACAATACAAAAAATTATTTATTAATTTTCTCTCTGGCGTTTCAATATTTTACAAATTCTGTGTTCATTAGAGTTTAAAAATTTTTTAACATACAAACAACCATTTTTGTCGGGAATTATACAATGGAGTTGTTGAGTTCCTACAATAGGTTTTGTTTTCAAAAATCTGTGATTTAAATCAGTTAATGCTGTATTATAATCTTCTTCTGGAGAAAACTTAACTATGATATTTGGTAAGTTATTCGGATTAGAAGCCCATTCAAAAAATTCTATCGGTGTTGTTATTTGTTTATTAACTGCAAGTTGGAGACTTGCTCTTGCTGCGTGTCGTTTGATGACGCCACCAATTCTATCACACGGACCTTTGCCATGGGCAGTCGCAGAAAAATGCCATTCTGTAGGAATATCAAAATCATCTTCATGATAATATAAATTTACAAAATTTTTAAAGTTTTTGAATTGTTGAGGAGCCCTATCAGAAAAATAATAAATCTTGTTACAGCGTTTAGGAAGACTTTTTACATAATCAGTTATTAATTTGATGAAAAAATGAACAGCAACGGCATCGTGATTATTATAGTCTGAAATAATTACTAAACTTTTGTGTTCAAGTTCATCATTTGCTTTGTAATAAATAACCACCGGAAAAACTGTTGCCTGGTTATTATTCCAATGAAAACCAGATGCTGCATTTTGTACTACGAACGCATAATTCTCTGCAAAATCACAAATAATGACAAATTAATTTGGTTTCAGTGTTTCTTTCAATGTTTTCAAAAATTTAGCTTGTTCTTTAGCAATAAATGAGTGAGGTAAAAGAACTTTTAGTTCACTACAAGTTTTCAACAAATTCTTCTGTAGGCTTGATAAAAGTTTCCAAACTACTTCTCGGTTTTGATATCCAATACTTATACGTAATATTCTCGATCTCCTGATTCTCAAAAGATGTTAGTAGAATGTTACTCAACTCATCTACCCCTGGACAGTTGTTACATCCACCCAAATAACATTGCACCGATGTAGTCTCACAAATTATCATGTCCAAACAATCACTATAGTGTTTCATGGGCTTTTCTGTATTTATTGTTAAAGAATGAAGATTTGCACCTATAAGAAAAGTTATTAAATAAACAGAAAATTCACACACTTATAATTATCAATTAATTTGATAATTACCAAGCATCATCAACTTAAAGTTTTGATGGATTGTACATACACAGATGGTGTGTGTTCCACTTGCTCCTGCTAACACACAATGTTTCGGTCGTAAAGAAGCGAATTTCGAAAATCCAATTTTCTCTGTTGGGTTTATTTCACGGAAACATTGGTATAGTTCTTTTAAGTTAGACAGAACAAGCTGTTTTTGGATGGGTACTCGATTACCATCATTATTTCGAACTGAAACAAAGTCTTTCATACCGGGCATCAAAGCACTATACTCATCATCGTTGTAAAAATTCTCAATTTTTAATAACATTTGATGAGTAATTGTCCTCCCTATACAATAAATGTTAAGTAATTCAGTTTTCAGATGTACTAGAAACATCAATTCTACGCTATACCTACCTAATTTCGATTCAGGTGTTGAAAGTAGACCCTTTTCTTCAACCAACTTTTTTGCTACCCTTGTTAAATGTCGTGATGTATTCATAGTTTCATAAATACGTCTTTCACTCCATTTGTCAGGTAACAATGTTAAAATTTGTATTTTTAAAGACTTATCCGTTTCTTTATCATTGAATTTGTCATGCAGCATTTTAATTAAGGAGCGAAAATTTTCACCATCGTCGTCGATCGATCCTTCATCGGCAGCTGAGAGCAAAAATTTTTTTAAGCTGTCAGATATTTGATTTATTTTATTATTTAAAAATTGATAATCATCCAATTTTTTTGAAGGAATCGGCGATTGATTCAACAGTTACGATGCATCGTTTATAACGGGTCACTTCATGGTCACTTGCATCAACATTAGGATCATCACTAGTATTTGTTTGTTCCTTTACTAATTTTGAAACTCCTTTTTCACCTAATCCTAACATTATTTTCATAATGTCAGTTGCTGGACGTAAACCCATTTTTCTTGAATGTGATTCCAACTTAAATGGATTACAACATCGATCGAATTGCTTTATTGATGCCATAATGTCTTCATAAAATTCTTCCAATCAATTTAGATTTATAGAATAAAACAATTAGCTTTTCAAATAACACCAAATCAAAATAGTCTTCATAAACTATAATAATTATTTATTTATTTAGCAAATGTAATATCAACAATCTTTCACTAGACACTTGATCGCACAAAAGATTAACAGCAATTTACAGGTTATGTTTTAGACAGTATGAAAAAACCGTATTCATAAATCGATACACACTAGCGTATAGTTTCTAGTATACTGACTATAAGTAAGTCTATAATTGTCCTACCCTAGTTTATCGACCTTACTGATAGGTTAAAATTTGAATCTTGATGATTATATTCGTAAATTAAATCTATAAATTGAGAATATTATATCATAAAATCGTTAAATTATATTTATTTTATGATAGAAATAAAGTATACGGAAAAAAAATTTTTTCCATTTTTTAAAATTTGACAATTTTTTTTAAATAAATAAAAAAAATATAAAAAAAAATCGGCCCTGCCCGGGATTAGCGGGGATATTTGTCAAATTAGTTGGTTTTTTTTGAAAAAAAAAAAAAAAAAAAATGGCGGATTTCGAAAAAATGACGATTTTACTTAAAAAAAACCGATTATTTTATATAATTGATCATGTTAAATTTTTTTCGTGTATTTTTTCGAAAAGTTCATTCAAAAACAAAAATTTTTTTAAAAAAAAGGTACCCAAAAGTCAATTTCTAAAAAAGTTATGGCTTTTTGCGCTTGAAGTCGTGAGTTCAAATCCATGACTGAAATGACTTTTTAGCTTCTTGCTAAGGAAACGAATGATTTTCAAAAACCAGGAAAATCATTGTTTTCACTTCGATTTTCAAAAATCGAGTTTTCATCATACCTCGACGTTTCGACGTCCTAGGAAGCTATTCCGGCTATTTTAGCGATGATGTATGTGTGTGTTTTTTTTGTTCGTTCGGAGGGGAAAAAATCTTTTGAAGACACCGAAAAATAATAGTCGGTTGTGTGGGATTTCCATCCACTAAAAATACTCCTCTCTTATTCCTCGCGTGAAAGTGCAAGGAAGACTCAGCCGGAACCGCGTTAGTATTAAGCCATATTTTACAGCTAGATTTATCAATTATCGACAAATTTCGGAGAGAGAGGAAGAAAGAATAAAGGGAAAGGGGGATCTACTCAGTGGGTATCATTTTCGGTATCCGAAAAAATAATTCGGACGGCTCAGACCAGAAGTCGAACCCGGATCGTTTGGTTACGTGCAAAAAGCACTAAGACCCACCGATTTGTTTCCAGTTTTCTTCTCGTAATATATATTATAAAGAGGAAATATTTGATTGTTTGTTTGTTTGTTTGCATTGAATAGGCTCCGAAACTACTGAACCGATTTGAAAAAATATTTCACTGTTGGGAAGCTACACTATCCCCGGATGACATAGGCTATATCGACGTTCTAACTAGCAAATTGTTTAACTCCATTTTAGAGAATCTTCTATTTGTACGAAAAAACAATTAGTTCAAAATTTATTATGACTAAAAAACAATTTAATATCTTATAGAGGTGTAATATTTTGGTTTGCATCATTCAAATAATTTATAATTAGACTAGTGCTTCATCAAAATGTTAAAAAATCACCCTCTAAAAAATAAGGAGTTAGACCAATTGCTAATTAGACCGTCGATATTATATTTTCAAAAAATTATGAATCCTGACTAAAACTCCAATTTTTGTTAAAAACCCGTCCAAAGCTGGGGCGGACTGCCAGTAACATATAACGAACAATCACTAGACTCATAGGATTAAGCGTTTTGCCTATGATTGATCCTGTGTTGTCTTTGTAGTTCTTCCAGCTTTCGCACTCAAAGAATGTTTGCTCAGCATCATCGGTTGTATCTGGATAGTACTTGCATCTGATGGTGTAAAATAGGTTAATTTAAAACCGTTATGTGTTAAGGAGCCATGGCTCAACAGAAATTAAGTCAGGAAAAAGTCCGTCTCACCGTAATTTCAGGTGAACCGGACTTTGATGCTTAAGATCAAGCGTGCCGTCTATCTACCCGTATCGCACGTCTTCCATCTATCTTCCCCATTCGAGTTCTTGCCTGTAGTTTTGAGGTCATAAAGTTTTGCCCTCTCTGATATTAATAGATTGATAGATAGATCTCCTGCTATGATCAGTACGGCTGCTTCGGAGACCTTACGGTAGATGCAGGTCACCCTAAGGGCCCTTTGGCGATAAACTGTCACTATTTTACGCCAATAGGTCTTTTGTTTCAGGATGTCTGCCCATATTTCGGCTCCATAGAGCGGGATAGAGTGGACTACTGTAAGAAAAACTCTTCTCTTTTTAGTTTGTGGGCTGATTGTGTTGGCCATGATTCTCGATAAGCTGGATACGGTCTTGCTGGCTTCTATGCAACCCTCTCTAGGTGTTCGAAAAAATACAGCTTTTCATCTGTAATAGTTTCCAGATAGTGCAGTACTTTTAATGTTTCATGTTTCAAATGTTTTCATTTATTAAAAAAATTTTTTTTTGGAATTACTTCAATATCATTGTTTTAATAAATTATATAATCTGACCAGCTCTTCTACTCAAAAAATGACGTTGATTTCCGTGAACCGCATCAGAATCGGTTGATTCGTTCGAGAGATATCGTTGTCGAAAGAAATTAAAAAAAAGTGTTTTTTCAAAATAACTTGTAAAATTTACGTCAAATCAATTGTTTTGTTAAAAAATTTTGTTGTTTAACTTAAAGAACTGCGTCGACCGCCTGAAATTGTATCAAAATTGGTTGATTTCTTCGAGGGATATATATCGGATTTCTTCCTGAGCATTTCAGTAAAGTTCTCTAAACCACGCTCAATTTCGCCAAGCGTTCTAAAATCAGATGATGTTTTAAAATGTGACCGCCTTAAAATGTGTTTTTTTGTTATTTGAGCTTTTCAAGCTTAAAGCACCGTTTTTCACTATTTATGAAACAACTATAACTTTTGAATGCGTCGTTCGATTTTTCTTTTTTAAAAAAGCACCCGACGCAGTTTTAAAGCACAAAAAAAATATACAGGTTTATATTGATTGGTTGAAAAATCTGGAATATACACTAGTCACAAAAATTAAGGGATATAAAAATAATTCCAAATTTTTGGGTGATTTTCAACGAGCTGTAACTCCGAAGAAAATGGTCGTACAGGAAAAAGAAAAAAAGCAAATTGTAGCTCCAAGTGTCTAGTTTTCAGACATGAACATGAAAATTTTTTGTCATGTCCAGGTCTGGAGAAATCCTAAGAAAACTACCGAAAAAAAATTTTTCCAAATTTTTTCTCGTCTAAAAAATTACCGACGATGTCCTTCGTTCATCCATTTTATCCAAAGTTATACCAAGTTATCCAAATATCCTTAATTATGCGAATTTTTGTCTTTATTTCAGTCCGAGTTTTCAATTCAAGAAAAATTTTTTTTTCAAAAGCCGTTTATAGTTCTTATAGAGAATATTGTGTAGTTTTCAAAACTCTTCTTAGATTTCCTATATGATCATTATTTCCAGAATTATTGATTATTTCTTTTTTATGTACGACCATTTTCCTCGGAGTTACAGCTCGTTGAAAATCACCCAAAAATTTGGAATTTTTTTTACATCCCTTAATTTTTGTGACTAGTGTATCTTCCAGATTTTTCAACCAATCAATATAAACCTGTATATTTTTATTGTGCTTTAAAATTTATAGCTCGATAGATTAACCCTCAAATCTAATTAGATCCAAGTTTTGATCAACTCTTTCGAATGCCATGTCGTAAAATTCAAACGGTTGATTCGTTTTTGAGAAACCGTACGACAAAAATTTATTTACACACATATATCCACACACACTCACATGGTCGGACACCTCAGTGGGAATAGTTAGAATTTCTTCTTGGGACCTCAAAACGTGGAGATCCGATGAAAACTCGACTTTCGAAAATCGGACCGAAATCAATAACTTCCCTTTAGTCGAAAATTTTCAATTTTCGTAGCGAGAAGTTAAAAAGTGTTTTACTGAATATAAACTAGATTTTTGAGCTCAAAAAACTTTGGTGCGACTATGAAATTTGTGCTATGCATTTTAAATTAGCAGGGTCGCAGGGATGGCCTGTGGGGCCAACCGTTTTACTAATTATTTTCGTCTGAAATATGAATATTTAATGATTGATTTCTTTAAAATTAATTATCAATTGTCGATTTTACAAGAAAAAAAAATTGAATGGAAAGTATATAAATAAATATTTAGTCTATCGGTTAAAGAGGAATGGCCTCATGCATTTTTAGTCTGTTAAACAAGTTGAAAAATGTGAAAAATATAAATCAAGTTCCTAAAAATATCCGGAAAGAAAAATCTATTGAACATTATTGTGGAATAATCGTAATTTTTATTATGGGACATTGCAGTGCCGTACTAGAGTGAAAACAATTGAATAATAGCGATGCAACATCGTAAATTTTTTTAAAGGAATTGTACTGTTTAAGATTACACGCAATCTTATACACTACAAGAAAAAGGACGATGTTACGGTATTTATTGGATTTCGGTAGCTGGGTTAAAGGAGGTTTGGACAACAGGTGAATTTCCCTAACGACTGGGCCGTTGTTTTTATTTGATGGGTTCGCGAAGGTGAAAACCCCGGAGAGGGCCCCTCGAACACGATAATCGATCTTGGAAATAAAAATTATATCCTCCACTTATTATTTAGAATCTTGAGTCCAAAAATGAGATGTCCTATACTCGTTTCTTTTCCGCTGCTTGTAGTCTAGTCAACAAGTTCAAAAACGTGAAAAATAGAGATAAAGGTCCTAAAAATATGAGCGATGGCTCATTCGATTCGGAATCACCTCTAGAAAAATGTTTTTGAAGGATTTTGGTGCAGGTAAAAAATTGCAATTGTTATTAACAAAATAAGATGGAAAAAAAACGATATTTCGTTTTTTGTTAATAACTCGAAAAATATTAATATTTAAGCAATTTTGAAAAAAGCCCGTTAAAGAGGAGAAAATTTCCAAGAAAAAAGTCCGTACTCCCGGAACTCTATCTCCATTATTTATAATTTTAATTTGACGTTGAAAATAGGGCTCCGCGCGGCTGTTACGGCATGCGCGCGCCGCCGCTAAAGAGAGCTCAGCAATAAAAATAATTTTTATAACAAAAAAGGTGATTTTAAAATTTTGAAAAAATTCTAGTACCTTCTTAACACTGGAAAGAATCGCGCCGCGAAGAAAAAAAAGTTTAATCACCCTTTTTGAAAAAGTTATCTAATTGTTAACTAACAAATTTTTTCCCAATCTCCGTTGCCATAAACAATGGGATAAAGGTATAAATAATTGGCCTATAAATTTTAAACTTCGTGGAGCCCTTTTGATATATATACTTTATAAGATCCTGCGATAAATTTTCATTAAAGTTTATTAATTTGTTAATTATGATTTTTATAACTATTGAAAAATTAAAAATCTAAAAAGTTGATAAAAATTTTTTCAACTAATATTTAGCTATGCCTGTTTTCACATTAAGCAATGGCAGTAATTAATATAGGTTATGAATTTTTACGTAATTTGTTTATAAAATTGTTTTAAACAAATAGAGAAATTCAATATTTTTGAAAAATTTTTTTGCTATTTGGTTGTCCACAAAAATTATGATTTTTAAAAAAAATTTTTCTTAATTTTAATTTTTAATTGTTTAAAAACGATTTTTCATATTTCGATTGTTTAAACAATTAGTTAAGAAAAAATTTTGCTTTTAAAAATCATAATTTACACTTTTAAATAGTTTGGCAAAAAAAAATTTTTTTATTAATTATTTAATTGTTTATTAGTTTAACAATTTGTTATAAACAAATATTGACCAACGTTATATTTTTTCTGAAGCAGAAAAAATTATAAAAACAACCATATATAAAAAGTTCCAAAAAATTTTCTTTTATTTATTATAATTAATTTTAATATCATACGGTACGGTAATTATCGCCACTACTTGATTTGTCAATTAAAAATTGATATATCTTTTAAACTATCAGAGATACGATAAAGGACATTCAGGTCTTTTTTATAGAGAATGAATTTTTCTTTCAGATGGATCTAAGATCAAGTTCGTATCTATTGTTTATTAGCTATTACATGCATTTGTTTATAAAAATTCTGTATTTTTTGACTTTTTCGTATCTTTTGTGATCTTTAACTTGTTAAATTATGCAGATACAGCAAAAAACCTTCAAACAATTTTGTTAAGGGATTAATTTTCTAACATATTAATTGTTAATCATACTTTTATTGCTAATTGTTTAAACAATATACTTACTGTGTTTGGTGTTCATTTGACTGGAGCTCCGTTGAACATAAATGTATTCTATTTTATTATGTAAAAAATCAAAATTCTTTTTGTGTATATTATTTAAAATTGTTCCCGTGATTTCCTAAACAGTTTAATAGACTTTTCATCGAGATTCTACTTATTTATTGTAATTTTCATCCCAAATTTCTTGTTTTTATTTTATACTATTTTATTAATCTATTTAAAAAATAACTTTTTTTCGGTTAAAGTATATAAGATTTTTTATAATAATGAATTAAGGTGGTTGAATAATAATAAAATTTGTTCGATTACATTTATTATCTTTATTTTTATCCTTTACAGTATTGCAAATAGTTTTTACGGTTTTTATTTTATATTTGACGTTTTCTTTTTTTTTTCAAAGGAGAAATTCGTGAAGTACTTGGCTCATCAACGTTAGAAGTCCGAGAGACTTCCACCGTTTCTTCAACTGCATTATCCTCTTCTATTTGATCTTCTTCTTCCTTTTCTCCTTCTTCTTCTTCTTCTTCTTCTTCTGAATCAGTATCATCTAATCCATAGATCGATCGTTTGAATTTCTCGTAAGCTAATCGTTTTGTATTTCGCTTTTCTAACTCTTTTTCCGAAATATAATCAAAATCATCATCATCATCTTCTTCATCTTCGTTGGCGTTTTCAGTAAGTTGAACCAGGTCAGTAGCATTTGAACAGCTCTCCCCTTTACATTCTTTACATGCTCTAGTACACTTCATCCCAGCTTTTTTGCAACTACAATTTTTGCTGCAATTTGAAGTTGAGCAGCTGCAGTGTACCAGTTTCAGTAAATCTATTGGTGCCAAAGGTTCTGTGGTTCTAATCGGTAGAAAGAGAGTTTCTGTTTTCTGCCATCCCCAGTCTTCAGGATTTTTAAATTACCAAGCCATGTCTGCACTTGATAATAAGCTCTTAAAGAATGTTGATGTGTAGCAGAAGCTGTTGGTGGTAAAGTTGCCAAATTTACTGCGGTAGAGTTTGTGACACCAGTTGAGAAGCGTTCGATTCTGCACTGGTTAATCGTATCTTCTTTAGCTGCAAATAATTTCAGCATAACTCGCTCTCCAGCTTCTTTTATCTCGCTGACTGACGATTGAGAGTTATAAAACTTTTCTACTTCCTGTTTCAAAATTGGGTCTTTCTGGATGCATTCCAGTAAGCTGTGTTTACCTTTTCTAAAGATGGAACTTACTGTATCACACCCGGTGAAAGCATGGCTAAATAGTAACAAATTCTTAAATTTAGCGTTTTTATCAGCTTCGTAAATTACATCTGGTGTTTTTAAAATCTTTGGCTTCCACATAGCTATATATTTGTCACTAGGTGCTAAATCGATAATCATTGCAGCCAAATCCACATCTGTGCCTACCACGATAACTTTTTTATCGAACTTCTGTGTTAGTTCTATTGCTGTATGTACTATCAATACATCCGCATCTTCAATTGCTTGGGAAACAGTGAAGCTATCTTTTTGTTGTAAATAATTAATTAGATACTCAACAAATCTCGACTTATTTTTTAGATTTGAAAGGAAGAAGTCTTTATTTCGCGGAATTGGCATATCTTCAGTAAACTTTACCTCTGGAGAAATTTTATTTCGTAAAGAAAAATTCATTCTCTATAAAAAAGACCTGAATGTCCTTTATCGTATCTCTGATAGTTTAAAAGATATATCAATTTTTTAATTGACAAATCAAGTAGTGGCGATAATTACCGTACCGTATGATATTAAAATTAATTATAATAAATAAAAGAAAATTTTTTTTGGAACTTTTTTATATATGGCTGTTTTTATAATTTTTTTCTGCTTCAGAAAAAAAATATAACGTTGGTCAATATTTGTTTATAACAAATTGTTAAACTAATAAACAATTAAATAATTAATAAAAAAAATTTTTTTTTTGCCAAACTATTTAAAAGTGTAAATTATGATTTTTAAAAGCAAAATTTTTTCTTAACTAATTGTTTAAACAATCGAAATATGAAAAAATCGTTTTTAAACAATTAAAAATTAAAATTAAGAAAAATTTTTTTTTAAAAATCATAATTTTTGTGGACAACCAAATAGCAAAAAAAATTTTTCAAAAATATTGAATTTCTCTATTTGTTTAAAACAATTTTATAAACAAATTACGTAAAAATTCATAACCTATATTAATTACTGCCATTGCTTAATGTGAAAACAGGCATAGCTAAATATTAGTTGAAAAAAATTTTTATCAACTTTTTTAGATTTTTAATTTTTCAATAGTTATAAAAAATCATAATTAACAAATTAATAAACTTTAATGAAAATTTATCGCAGGATCTTATAAAGTATATATATCAAAAGGGCTCCACGAAGTTTAAAATTTATAGGCCAATTATTTATACCTTTTATCCCATTGTTTATGCCAACGGAGATTGGGAAAAAATTTGTTAGTTAACAATTAGATAACTTTTTCAAAAATGGTGATTAAACTTTTTTTGATTCGCGGCTCGATTCTTTCAAGTGTTAAGAAGATACTAGAATTTTTTCAAATTTTTAAAATCACATTTTATGTTATAAAAAAATTATTTTTATTGCTGAGCTCTCTTTAGCGGCGGCGCGCGCATGCCGTAACAGCCGCGCGGAGCCCTATTTTCAACGTCAAATTAAAATTATAAATAATGGAGATAGAGTTCCGGGAGTACGGACTTTTTTCTTGGAAATTTTCTCCTCTTTAACGGGCTTTTTCAAAATTGCTTAAATATTAATATTTTTCGAGTTATTAACAAAAAACGAAATATCGTTTTTTTTTCCATCTTATTTTGTTAATAACAATTGCAATTTTTTACCTGCACCAAAATCCTTCAAAAACATTTTTCTAGAGGTGATTCCGAATCGAATGAGCCATCGCTCATATTTTTAGGACCTTTATCTCTATTTTTCACGTTTTTGAACTTGTTGACTAGACTATTGGCTTTCCTCCTCCTGCTGGACTGAAAGTTGAAGGTTGGATGGACTTTTACAGTTTATAAATGATGAAATACTTTAGTTCGGATTTATATATATATATATATATATATATATATATATATATATATATTATAATGGTCTTTTCACCGGCACTGGCGTTGACAGGGCCGGAGAGCACCACCTAAAATGGCTTACCTAGGTTTCGAAGGTAGTTGGGCGCCAGGAACTTACCGTTCCACGATTCGAAGTCGTTGTCGTTTGTCGTCGGGCGGCGGGTCGATGACGAAGAGATTTAAAATTCGAATGAACGGCGAAACGTAAAATGCTTAAATCTAAGTAAGCTCGGGAAAAAGAAAAACAAAAAAACATTAATCGCCGAATGTCCAGTCAACAATTTATTTTAACAGTCGCCAAGAATTATTAATAATTTTTCAAAAATTACTATAATAACAGTTAATTCTTCGTCGAATGAACGAACAATAATAACTAAATGAAACAACAATAACATTGATAGGTCGGTGGCTCGCAGATAATAATTTAAATGACTTATAATTAATACTACGATGACGTAAGCAATTAATCGATCTTGAAATTAATTAATCATAACCAAAAATTAAATTCGGTCCGTCAATGGCGCGCAAAATTCCCAATTTAACTTATAATTAATAATACAAGGTAATAAACAATTAGTTTTGCTCAAATTAATTAATAATTAAATAAAAAATTAAATTCGGTCCGTCAACGGCTCGTAGAAATCCCGAATTAATTTATAATTACTTATACGATGAAATAAACAATTAATTTTGCTCAAATTAATTAATAATAAAAGTAAAAATAATAAAACTCAATTCGGTCCGTCGGTGGATCGCAAATGCTCAAGAGCATTTATACTTCATAATACAATACTCTAAATAATTAATTTATCTTAAATTAACTAATAATTACTTATACGATGAAATAAACAATTAATTTGTCTCAAACTAATTAATAATTCAATAAAAGCTTAAAGTCGGTTCGTCAATGGCTCGCAAATTCCCAAATTAATTTATAATTAATAATACAATGGAATAAACAATTAATTTTTCTAAAATTAATTAATAATTGAAGAAAAAAATTAAATTCAGTCCGTCAACGGCTCGCGCAAATTCCAAATGAATTTATAATTAATCATACGATGAAATAACCAATTAATTTATCTCATAAATTAATTAAATAAAAAAAATTAAATTCGGTCTGTCAATGGCTCGCCAATTACCCAAGTAATTTGCAATAGGAAATTAAACACAATGTAACTTTAATTCGATGATGATTCGCAAAATAATAATTCAAATAATTCAAAATTCAACAATTTGGCGGGCTCGCGGCGGATAACTAATTACGGTCGGTAAATCGACTAAGCTTGCGGTTAGTTGAAGCTCGAGATAAGTTTGGGCTCGCGCTCGGAGATGGCGCGTCGGTCGGGCTAGCTGTCTTACACAGCTCCAAATTTCTCGGGCGTTACGTTTAATAACAAAAACAACAAAAATCACATTCAATTGTCGGCATATATCAATGTTCCAACCGATAAGACCATTAACAATAGTAATAATAATGTCAAACAGTAGGTTCAATGACAGCGTCTCGAACACAACAAAAAATAACAAAAAAAATAAATAATAAAATACCACCCCGATGGTACCATGCCTCTGAGTGTCGTCACACACGTCTCGATAATCCGAAAGGAATTCAATAATTACTTTTGAAAAAAAAATATTAGTAAAAAAAAATCCGAACAAAAACAGTTTCACTGTAAAAAAATCGCGCCAAGTCCACGTTCATAAGACTATTAAGAGAAAAAAAAATTTTTTTTTTCTTCACAAAAAGATATAAAATAAAAAAATTGAAAAATCCAAGTAACCGATATGATTGTATACGATTTTCGAAAATTAAAAAAAATTTTGTTGTAAATTTAAAAATTAAAAAAATTTTTGAACGTACTTGGTGTGCGTCATTGTGTATTTCAATTTTTTGAAAGTCCTAGTAAATAAATTTTACGAATTTCATTAAAAGTAAAATATTTTGCAACCACGCACACCAAGTACGTTCCAAATTTTTTTTTTAATTTTTAAATTTACAACAAAATTTTTTTTAATTTTCGAAAATCGTATACAATCATATCGGTTACTTGGATTTTTCAATTTTTTTATTTTATATCTTTTTGTGAAGAAAAAAAATTTTTTTCTCTTAATAGTCTTATGAACGTGGACTTGGCGCGATTTTTTACAGTGAAACTGTTTTTGTTCGGATTTTAGTATTTTTGTAATTATAATAAAATTTACAATTGGTACCAACTTAAGTATCGCGTTGGCTGCATTTTTTATAGCAAACTATCCCTTTGAAGCTACAGTTTATGTAAAAATAATTCAAGCGCACCCTGGCGGATGTAGATGCAAGCCTTGAAATATCTTTTTTCAACTGTAGTTTCCCATCTATTGGAGGATTACCATGTATTCTCGAATTATTTAGTCTGTGGCATGTCACTTTTTACATCGAAAAAAAGTCAGGATCTAAATTTTTGCGTTGCTATAGTTTGTGCTGATTAAATTTAATAATTTCAAGCAGATTAATTGTTATGATCGACTATTATTAATTAATGTCAGTAAAATAAAGTATGAATTACTGTTATAATATACAATTTAGAAAAAAAAAGTACCGTAGAATTAAATAAAATTTGCAACCTCAAAATATCGTCCTGCTTACAGTAAACACAGTCGGTAGTCTGGCGCTCCGTTTACAATGGATTTGAACGGAACTTGGCGCCAGATTCTACCGAATCTGTGGATTACACCAAAAATCAAACTGGTGAAATTTACTAAAATTGATCGCGATATCGCGGTGAGGACACCCTGGGGCTAGACTAGCGATCAGACTCACCCTGCGGTAGCAGTGAACCCCTCGGGTCGGTACTCGTCCAGGTAGCTGACTCTCAACGAAGTTGGCGGGATAGCAGGCGGAATAGCGTCGATGTCTCGACGATGGCGTCTCCCACGTGCACGTAATAATAAAAATTAATCGTCACTCGGCGATTTTTCAATAAAAGATCGTCAAAATATCTCCAACAAGACAACAAATTAACGAATGGTAAAATTTAACCCAATAACGGATCGTAATTGCGTCTCAAAATTATTTTATGCACGTATCGGAATTTCGTGAACCAACAGGTACGGCGTCCAGATCAGAATCAATCAATTATGGCTGCCTCCTCGGCAACATGTGTTCTCTAGTTTTTCGTTAGTTCCAAAAACTCGCGTCCAATCAGCTCACGGCTTCTTCTAGCCGGCCGTTGTATTACGGGATGCGTCCAGTACTCCGTTGCGATCGATGATTGGTCGATATGTCACTCGGTTCGGCTTACGGCCCCCAGATGGTGCCTCGCTCTGCTGCCGTTGATCAACCGCCGTCGTCATTCGTCGGTTTCAAATTTTGCTTCGCTCTCGCCGTGTCCTCCTCCAGATGTCACGCTGGTCGTTGATGGCTCCGTGCAAATTCGCGGGTTCGTCTGATCGCTCAACTTATTTTCGCTCTCACTCTAACATACTCTCTACAATATTCACACTCATTCATGCATACTTTTCAAATTCGGCGCGTTTTCTGTTATGAGTCTTACCTCTAGCTTCCTACTCTGATCAGGAGGCTGCTTGGGGTGACACAGTCACGTCGAATCTCCGCATTCCTTCAGCTAAGCCAAAATAATTAATAATGATAAAGAAAATTAAAATAAAACAAATAGCCAAACTAGTCTTTTGACATGGGGAATTTTTCCCATGTCACAATATATATATATTATAACGGGGTTTTGCCTGATCCGGTGATTTACCAAGCCAGGCTTACCATTTATATTGGTATTTTGGCTTACTTAAAAAAAATAATCATTATTAAAAAGGGCGCCAGGTAAAAAAATAGGACAGCAAAATAAACGAAAATCCTTAAAATTACTCGAAATAAATTCAGAAGAATTAATAAAAAAAATAACAATTTATTTAACAAAAATATTCGTCGGCGGTCGATATTAATTTCTAACAAAATTATTAAAACGGCGATACTTCAATTCTCTCTTAATTTGAAAAATTAACACGTCGTCACAAGCAAATTTATTTTACACACTCGCATTCATATATCAGCAATCACACTATGTAATATCAGCAGTAAAAAAAAAATAATCTTAAAGCGTTGAATCCTCACGTAATATTTTGTTAATAAAAATATTTTACAAAATTACCACCTGGACTCTAAACGCTGGATTCAACACTAAACAATAACGTCGGCTTACCAAATAACAGAGCGGCGTCCTCGTCGTATCAGCTCGGGAGAGCTTCGTGCAGTCGACTCGATAAGTAATTATTTTAGAAAATAAATATTTAACAACAAGTTACAAATTAATTTCAAATAAACAAAATCGCGACAATACTTCGAAATTAAATTTATGTTGCGGAGCGCGCAAAAGCGCGTCCGTATTCGTCGACAGTCCAGCCTTGAATCGTCTTCTTCACGGAGAAGTACCCGCTTCTTCCTTCGTTGAAGTTGGCGGCGCTGATCGTCGTTTTCCTTGCCGTTGATCCCAGTCGATAGTTAACTTAGGTCCGCATAACAGTCAACGGGCCTACACGACAGTTTTTAGTCACCTCTGCTCCTGCAGTACTGACTAACCAACTGTCATCGATGGTGATCGTCGTATTGGGAAAAATGCAGCAGTGCAGCATCGATTTGTCCTCATACTTCTCGGGTGTTTACGCTGCTCGGTGCTTCGCTCGCTTCGGTGCTCGCTTTTTGACGTCACATCTCCATCCTTGTTGCTCCAATGCATAGCCTCGTACTCGGTGTGACTCTCTCTGTCTTCGTTACTCGTTCAGCGTTACGTATTTGTACAAAATAATTTCATAAAAATGAGTTAAATTTTCATTCATTCACACATAACATTCACGACGTTGGATTCGAGCCTGGAAGGTTATAATACCCCAAGTATTGGGCGTCGAATAAAAAAAATCTACCACGTTACAATATATATTACTCAGAGGAAAAAAAATTTAATTCAATCGCCGATCTGAACTCACAACTTTGAGCACACAATGCAAAATACAAGTCAGTGTGTCCCACTACACCTTTAAATAATAACATGAGCTTAAATAAAAATTGTGTTAGAGAGTTCAAATGACCATCAATGCGGCTTCTCTGGACTCGAGATCTGATGACGTTTGCCCCTGTCGTGTTAGCGGGCTTGTAGCGGTTGTCATCATCTTGGACGCCAGTTTGATTGTTTTTTCTTTGTGAAGTGCGCATAGATGCTGAAATTTATGCAGACATATATTTCAAAATATAAGTATATGGTTAACGCAAAAGAACATATATTGAAATATATTCTTTCATACATTTTTCCATGCGGGTAATTTATATATTTATATAAATATTTAACGTTATTACATTAATATTATTATTTGATAGAAGGCAGCTTTGCATCATTAACTTTATTTCTATCTTGATTACTTATGGTGTGATTCAGGCTTGGTCGGAAGTTGGAGCTCTATCTCGAACTTTTTCTATCCAATTCAATGCGTTTCAATACGAAACACTGTTTTCAAAAAACACATTGAATTGGATTAAGTTGTATTGGCTTTCAATCCGACTGCAGTTCCCAATTAATAACCCAATTGAGATTTAGTTTATAACAAGTACATGAAAACTAGCTCAACAAAAATTATTACATTTAGTCTATAAGGCATGAACTTATTAAGATAGTGGACTTGCTGCAGAGGCTGTTCAATCATTGAATTAACTAGATAAAGAGCTGTAATACGAGAACGATTTGAATAATGAACGGTTTGCCGCGTTCAAAAAAGTGCTGTTTACTTGAAATTTCTTTGAAATTTTGATCGAACCATTGGAAATTTAGACTACTGTTGAATACATAAATTAATAACAAAATAAACATTTGACAAACAAAAAAAATGAAGTTTTATGACTTCAATTTAATATATTCACTGAAAAGAAATTGAGTAATTTAAAGCGAAGTTAAAAGATTACTTTTGAATGATTTTTTTTAGTTTTTTAATTCATACATTTCAGGAATTTTGGTGGGCAGTACTACTAATGAGTATTGCTTTTATTATCTTCATGGGACTTTTTATTAAATGTTGTGCAGTTCATACACCATCAAGCAACCCGAAGAAACCACCTGCTCAGCGGATAAGCGACACTCTAAGAAGACCAATGAATACATTTCGAAGGATGGTAATTAATGTATCTACTGTTTTAATAAAAATGATGACTGCGTACAGACAGAAAGAAAGTTTTACTAATTGACATTTTGCACAGTAATCAATAGTACCTTAGGAAAAAAATTTGAAAAAAGGATGACCCTGCAGGCCATCCCCGGAACTTCCCGCTAGATACGAATTCAAAACGCTCGAAAAACTATCTATTCCGAAGATTTGAGCTCTTGGATTTCAAAAGCACGACTTTTTCGAGCTCGAGAATCTAGTGGTTGTTAAAAACATATTTTTTTGAAAAATTCAAATTGCGATATCTTCCGATCAAATCAATCGTTTTCTATGGGATTTGCAGCATTAGACGAAGTTTTTTGAGTACAAAAAGATTGTTTATTACCTACCAAAAGGTTCGACGTAAAATTTTGAAGTTATGCTAAAAGAACACTTTTATGGAATTTTTAGAGATTAAATTTCTCACTAATACTTTAACAACTGCCAGATTTTCGAGTTTGAAGAGCTCAGAACTTCGAAAAAGATAAATTCTTGAGCATTTTAAACTCGTAAATAGCGGAAAATTCCAGGGGTGGCCTGCATGATCAACCGTTTTCCAGATTTTTTGAAAATTTTTCGTCATTGATTTTTCTTCAACGCATCAACCGATTTTGAGTTTACAGCAATTAACGGCGCTTAACAAGTTTGAGAGCTGATTAGACTTTGGAATTGATCGAAAAATTAGTTTAAAAGTTCTTCCAAAAAAATATTTTTTTTTTTGAAAATTTTATTCCTGAGATTTCATTCTCAAAATCTATTGATCTGAATCCGGTTTAAGTAGCATTGAAAATCTAAGTTTAGTAAAGCCATTTTATCGCCGCCAATTTTATTAAAATCGGTTAAGATGTTCAAAAGTTAGGAGAGGTTTACACAAAAACACGCACACGCACACGCACACGCACACGCACACGCACACGCACACGCACACGCACACGCACACGCACACGCACACACACACACACACGCACGCACACGCACACACACACACACGCACGCACACACATACACACACACACACACACACACACACACACACACACACACACACACACACACACACGCGACTTGGTACTGATAGCAGAGCCATATAAACACCTGAGTACCCAACCCTGGGAATCTGACAGCACATCCAAAGCTGTCAACTGGTCATGTGGCAAGCTTTCTTTCCAAAATGCAGTCGACAACAGCAATGCCGGCTTTGTAGCAGTATCAGTAGAAGGCATCCGCTTCTATAGCTGCTACGCACCACCTAGCCTCTCCATTGTTGACTTCACTGATTTCCTGGATCGACTAACCGAAGATGCGAAGCAATACCATCCAGTAGCGATAGCCGGAGACTTCAACTCCTGGGCAGTTGACTGGGGCAGCAAACATAAAAACGCACGAGGGAAAGCACTACTGGAGGCCTTTACTACACTAGATGTGGTTTTGCTCAACAGTGGTGATACGCCGACCTACACCAAAGGTGACGCAAGCTCAATTGTAGACCTCACTTTTGTCAGTAATAGCCTTGCCAGAGGCGACTGCAACTGGAAAGTGTTGGACATCTACACTGCCAGCGACCATCATGCGATATTCTGGGAAATATCAAGCGACCAGAACCCCAAGAGACCAGTCAAGCAGTCTAACATCGTTGGTTGGAAGGTAAAATCTTTTGACCCAGAAGCATTACTAATAGCCCTCGATGGTGATCCGATCAACACTGGATGTGCAGAAAAACAGACTAAGGACCTGATAAGGAGAGTAACACATGCTTGTGATGCCAGTATGCCTCGTAAACGTGGCATAAATTCGAGACCTTCGGTGCATTGGTGGAACGACCACATCAGCGTCCTCCGTAAAGAGTGTCATAAGAAAAGAAGAATCTCTCAGCGCGGCTATCAACGGCCCAACTCAGTGGAGCTGATCGCAGAGTACAAAAAGGCGCGTCGTGAACTGAATAAAGCCATCAAAGAGAGCAAAAGAAGATGCTGGAAAGAGCTTATATACGAGGTGGATAAAGACGTGTGGGGTAGGCCTTATAAGGTGGTCATGACCCACCTGAAAAAACAACAAGTGCCATCACCTACGTGTCCTCAACTTCTT
This sequence comes from Cotesia glomerata, assembly GCF_020080835.1. Taxonomy (NCBI): domain Eukaryota; kingdom Metazoa; phylum Arthropoda; class Insecta; order Hymenoptera; family Braconidae; genus Cotesia; species Cotesia glomerata. Next base: position 12,382,010 of record NC_058162.1, read on the forward strand.
CAGAAAATCGTCACTGCACTGTTTCCACAGCAACGCAACTACGATTACCAGTTGGCGCCAGGCAAATTGGACGATATCCCACCTGTCACTGAAGAAGAACTGCTGGAGGCTTGTAACCGTGTAGGGAATAATAAAGCGCCGGGATTGGACGGAATCCCTAATTTAGCCTTGAAAACCATCATAAATGCAGCTCCAACATTATTCCTAGACGCTTATAATGCATGCCTCAAGGAGGGGACTTTTCCTCGTAAGTGGAAACAGCAACGATTGGTACTGTTACCTAAAGGGAAGAAACCACCAGAACCACCGGAACCGTCATCTTACCGACCACTTTGCATGCTAGATACGGCGGGTAAGATACTTGAGCGCATAATTCATCAACGAATAGATGCAGTAGTCGACCCACTCCTGGCAGACAACCAGTATGGATTCCGGAAAGGACGATCAACCCTGGACGCGATCAATCTGGTTGTTAGCACGGCTAAAGAAGCGATCGCAGGAACCAGATGGAAGGGTGGCACAAAGAAGTATTGCCTGGTGGCGGCATTAGACATTAAAAAGGCCTTCAATTCCGCCAACTGGAACTGCATCATGCAAGCTCTTCGAGAGAAAAACGTTCCAGAATACCTGTGTAGAATAGTGGCCAGCTATTTCACCGATAGAGTTCTTAAATACGACACGAAGAATGGTCTAAAAGAGTACGATATTACAGGAGATGTACCCCAGGGCTCTGTTCTTGGTCCACTGCTGTGGAATATCATGTACGATGGCCTATTGAGATTGAAATTGCCAAGAAGTGTAAAACTCGTAGCATATGCAGACGACGTAGCCATAGTAATCGTCGCTAAACACCTTGACAAAATTAACAACATGTTCGACATCACCTTCGAGCAAGTCCATCGGTGGATGAATACGGTAAACCTGCATCTGGCTACACACAAAACTGAGGCAGTGCTTATATCCAGCAGAAAAGTGTTAGAGACCATCATCTGAAAGTCGGCGAACAAGAAATCACATCACAACCTTACATCCGATATTTGGGAGTGATACTTGATGCCCGTCTCAACTTTAAACAGCAAGTGGAACACGTCAGTGCCAAAGCGTCAGTAGTGAGGGCTAGTCTCGCACGACTGATGCCGAACGTCGGAGGGCCAAAGCAGAGCAGGAGACTACTTCTATCATCAGTTGTCACATCGGTGCTCACATATGGAATATCCATTTGGGCAGACGCGCTGAAGTTGCAAGAATCATGGAGAAAAGCTGGACCAGTATATCGACTGAGCACTGTAAGACTAGCCAGTGCATTCCGCACGATATCAGAAGTAGCAGTGTATGTCATTTCCGGAACTCTGCCGCTTAGAGTTCTAGCTGAGGAAAGACGGAACCTTTACCAACGAAAGAGGTCAACCACACTAAGTGCCGAGGAACTCAGAGCTGAAGAACGGCAGAACAGCATCGCACGATGGCAATCGCAGTGGGACGCCGCGACAACAGGAAGATGGACACACCGTCTCATACCGAAAATCGACGTTTGGATAAACCGGAGTCATGGCGAGGTTAATTACTATCTGACGCAGATGTTGTCAGGACATGGATGTTTTCGGACGTATCTTCACCGCTTCAAGCATGATGATTCACCGGAGTGCCCGTCCTGCCCAGGAATCAATGAAGACGCGGAGCACGTTTTCTTTGAGTGCCCACGATTTTACCCACAGCGCGATGAGCTGGAGATGATCCTGAAGAAGAAAATCCAACCAGAGACAATAGTAGAAGCAATGCTGTCATCAGAGGCTGCCTGGAACGCCGCAAACACGTTTGCAACAGAAGTCCTTATAGACTTGCGTTCCATCGAAAGAAAAAGAGCAAATGACAACAACTAGAAGAAAGGTAAAATAATACCTAGTTACCAGAAGGAAGAGCAGTCGCTATATCCTCCCCCCACGAAGTAATGGTAACGGCGGTTTCCATGAGGGATTAGAGGAAAGAGGAAAGGGATTTAGGGTTTAGTGGGTAGGGACGTTAGCGTCGAGTTTTAGTATGACGCTGCGTCGAGTCGCCACATATCCAGGCCAAACAGCTACGCCTAGAATCCGTAAAAAAGATTCCCCTCCCCTAAGGGGAAAACACACACACACACACACACACACACACACACACACACACACACACACCTCAATCACTGTGAGGCCGCGCATGACCTGCTCATGCAGACCGTGCGAGAATTAGAGCTTGACTTGGTACTAATAGCAGAGCCATATAAACACCTGAGTACCCAACCCTGGGAAGCTGATAGCACATCCAAAGCTGTCATCTGGTCATGTGGCAAGCTCCCTTTCCAAAATGCAGTCGACAACAGCAATGCCGGCTTTGTAGCAGTATCAGTAGAGGGCATCCGCTTCTATAGCTGCTACGCACCACCTAGCCTCTCCATTGTTGACTTCACTGATTTCTTGGATCGACTAACTGAAGATGCGAAGCAATACCATCCAGTAGCGATAGCCGGGGACTTCAACTCCTGGGCAGTTGACTGGGGCAGCAAACATACCAACGCACGAGGGAAAGCACTACTAGAGGCCTTTACTACACTAGATGTAGTTTCGCTCAACAGTGGTGATACGCCGACCTACACCAAAGGTGACGCAAGCTCAATTGTAGACCTTACTTTTGTCAGTAATAGCCTTGCTAGAGGTGACTACAACTGGAAAGTGTTGGACATCTACACTTCCAGCGACCATCATGCGATATTCTGGGAAATATCAAACGACCAGAACCTCAAGAGACCAATCAAGCAGTCTAACATCGTTGGTTGGAAGGTGAAATCTTTTGACCCAGAAGCATTGCTAATAGCCCTCGATGGTGATCCGATCAACACTGGATGTGCAGAACAACATACTAAGGACCTGATGAGAAGAGTAACACATGCTTGTGATGCCAGTATGCCTCGTAAACGTGGCATAAATTCGAGACCTTCGGTGCATTGGTGAAACGACCACATCAGCGTCCTCCGTAAAGAGTGTCATAGAAAGAGAAGAATCTCCCAGCGCGGCTATCAACGGCTCAACTCAATGGAGCTGATCGCAGAGTACAAAAAGGCGCGTCGTGAACTGAATAAAGCCATTAAAGAGAGCAAAAGAAGATGCTGGAAAGAGCTTATATACGAGGTGGATAAAGACGTGTGGGGTAGGCCTTATAAGGTGGTTATGACCCACCTGAAAAAACAACAAATGCCATCACCTACGTGTCCAGTTGGCGCCAGGCGAACTGGACGACATTACACCTGTCACTGAAGAAGAACTACTGGAGGCCTGTAACCGTGTAGGGAATAATAAAGCGTCGGGATTGGACGGAATCCCTAATATAGCCTTGAAAACCATCATAAAGGCAACTCCAACATTATTCCTCGACGCTTATAATGCATGCCTCAAGGAGGGGACTTTTCCTCGTAAGTGGAAACAGCAACGATTGGTACTGTTACCTAAAGGGAAGAAACCACCAGAAGAACCGTCATCTTACCGACCACTTTGCATGTTAGATACGGCGGGTAAGATATTTGAGCGCATAATTCACCAGAGAATTGAAGCAGTAGTCGACCCACTCCTGGCAGACAATCAGTATGGATTCCGGAAAGGACGATCAACCCTGGACGCAATCAAACAGGTTGTTGATACGGCCAAGGAAGCAATCGCAGGAACCAGATGGAAAGGTGGAACGAAGAAGTATTGCCTGGTGGCGACACTAGACATCAGAAACGCCTTCAACTCCGCCAATTGGAAATGCATCATGCAGGCCCTCCAAGAGAAGAATGTACCAGAATACCTGCTTAAGATCGTAGCAAGCTACTTTGAAAACAGGGTCCTGAAGTATGACACGAAGAACGGTCCGAGGGAGTATGATATTACTGGAGGGGTACAACAAGGTTCAGTTCTAGGCCCGCTCCTGTGGAACATTATGTATGACGGTCTATTAAGACTAACTCTGCCAAGAAACGTCAAACTCGTAGCATATGCAGATGACGTAGCCGTAGTGATCGTTGCCAAACACCTTGACGAGATAAATCATATGTTCGATCTCACTTTTGAGCACGTTAACCGGTGGATGGACGCAGTGAACCTGCAACTGGCGCAACACAAGACTGAGGCAGTACTTATTACCAGCAGAAAAGTGGTAGAGACCATTAAGCTGAAAGTCGGCGAACAAGAAATCACATCACAACCTTATATCCGATATTTGGGAGTGATGCTTGATGCCCGACTCAACTTCAAGCAGCAAGTGGAACATGTCAGTGCCAAAGCGTCTGTAGTGAGGGCTAGTCTCGCACGACTGATGCCGAACGTCGGAGGCCCAAAACAGAGCAGGAGGCTATTATTGTCATCAGTAGTCATATCGGTGCTCACTTACGGAATATCCATTTGGGCCGACGCATTAAAGACACAAGAATCATGGAGAAAGGCTGGACCAGTATATCGACTGAGTGCCCTACGAGTAGCTAGTGCCTTCCGCACTATATCAGAAGAAGCAGTGTGCGTCATTGCTGGAACCCTACCTCTTAGAGTTCTAGCAGAGGAAAGACGGGCCCTTTACCAACGAAAAAGGTCAACTGCACTGATCCCTGAAGAACTTAGAATTGAAGAACGGCAGAAGAGCATAGGCCGATGGCAACTACAATGGGATGCTGCAGAGAAGGGTAGGTGGACGCATCGTCTCATATTTCGGATCGACATTTGGCTTAACCGGAATCACGGTGAGGTCAATTATTATCTTACGCAGATGTTGTCGGGACATGGGTGTTTTCGAGAGTATCTACACCGCTTTAAGCACGATGACTCTTCGGAGTGCCCGTCCTGCCCAGGAGCTGCTAAAGACGCGGAGCACGTCTTCTTTGTATGTCCTCGTTTCGATCCACAGCGTGAAGAACTGGAGAGGATCCTGAACCAGAGAATGCAACTAGATTCACTAGTGGAAGCAATGTTGTCATCAGAAGCTGCCTGGAACGCTACCAACACGTTTGCAACAGAAATCCTCAAAGACTTGCGTTCCACCGAAAGAAGAAGAGCAAATAGCAGAAGATAGAAGAAAGGTAGTTAACACCTTAGCCACCAGAAGGAAGAGCAGTAGCTAGATCCTCCCTTCACGAAGTAATGCCTGACGGCGGTTTTCATGAGGGATTAGAGGAAGGAAGGAAAAGGGGTTTAGGGTTTATTGGGTAGGGGCGTTAGTGTCGAGTTTTAGTATGACGCTGCGTCGAGTCGCCACATATCCAGGTCAAACAACTATGCCTAGAATCCGTAAAAAGGATTCCCCCCCCTTAGGGAAAAAAAAAAAAAAAAAAAAAAACACACACACACACACACACACACACACACACACACACACAAACATGCACGCACGTAAACTACATGTCTGTAGACTGCGCGGTGAAGCCAAAATGCTTCCTTTGTACACCGGAGAAGGATGCTCAGGATGGCGTACTTGCCAAAGTTACGAGAGGGCACAAATGACGCGCATACTACAAAGGAACCTGAATAGGTCCGTGTTGGCGTAAAACTCACTGCGTTAGCGAGTCTATGAAGAAAAGATTGACGTTTGCTTTATCTTCTAGAAATAGCTTCTAGAAATCCCGTTGCCGAAACAAGTGGAGCTCACGAGCTTTGCTGATGACATCGCGACTAAAATAGTAGTAGACAGTGCCGTGAAGGCAGAATTATTGGTTGGGGAAACTATTGACGCCGTCGAAACCTGGCTCGAAAAACACCACCTGAAACTCACTAAGTATAAAACAGAGATGGTCTTCCTAACTCGACAAAAATAGTTCCCAAAACCTTTCGCCGTGGACATGGGTGGGACAAAATTGACGTCAAAAAGGGCACTGCGTTATTTGGGAGTAGTGATAGACGAGAAGTTGTCTTTCCGAGAACACTTCGAAAACGCCTACACGAAAGTAAACAAGACAGTATCCAACCTGTCATGGTTCCAACAGTATCCAACATGTCAAGAATCATGGCCAACACGATGGGGCCACGAACCAAAAAGCGCCTATCGACTTACTAGCGTTTAAGAAGGCTAAACTCTACGACGTTAAAATGAACGGTGACAACTCAAAGGAGGCAGGAGCGAAGATGAAGAAGGAAACGCTACATGAGTGGCAGGACCGATGAACATCCGGAGAGACGGACAGATGGACGGAGCGCCTGATTCCAGACATCAGCGTCTGGATCTCTCGGAAGCACGAGGATGCGGACTTCTTCCTTACCCAGCTATTGACAGGACACGGACATTTTAACGCCTATCTCTTCAAGATGGGTCTGTACTACATGCTGACATGCAAAAACTACCCGGTCAAAATCGACGATGCCGAACACACATTCTTCGAGTATGACCAGTGGAAGGACTACAGAAGCAGCATCAAAGAAATTATAGGCACCAGGCTCTACCCCGTGAGCTTGGTCACCTATATGCTCAAACAAGAAAACTGATCAGCTGTCGCAGCCTACGCGTAGTGCCTTTTAAAAGGAAAACCCACTGAAAGGGACCAGTAATTAGGATCGGGCGTCGTGAGACGAAACACGAACTAGATTGAAGTAATGCTAACGCGGTTTCGATCCAGTCTTTCTCGCACCGTTGTTCGGGGAACACCGAGAGGGGAGGTTTAGTGGGTAGAATTCCCACACTAATGATAACATCATTTGTCGGTGTCTTTAAAAAATTCTCCCCCTCGTTAAATAAAAAGAAAAAAATCCACACACATTCGCAAGTGAGTACACAAAGGCCATAAAGGCGCTGAACCATACCATCATGGTGAGCAAAGCAACATTGTTGAAGGAAATCTGCAACGACTTGAACCAGAATATCTGGGGCAAAGCCTACTGGACTGTCGTTAAAAAACTCAAAGAAAGGCTGTACCAGAAGCACTAAAAACCCCGGCTGAAATGGACAACATCGTAGTGGAGCTGTTCCCCGAACACCCACCGCGAGAGAAGAGGCATCATGCAAGTAATAGTGGAGTTTCACCCTTCACAGCCAAGGAACTTCAAGACTTAGCAAGGTCCCTCAAACCAGGGAAGGCACCAGGTCCTGACGGCATTGCAACGTTAGTGATTAAGATCATAGCCCAGGAATTCCCAGATCTACTGCTAAATACATACAATGCGTGCCTTGCAACTGGAACGTTTGCTACCACCTGAAAATGTCAGAGACTGGTCTTGCTGAAAAAGGGGATGGGAAACCCCCAAACACTTTTGTCTTTCAGACCATTCTGCATGTTAGACAGCGGCGGGGAACTGCTCGAAAAACTAATACAGGCAAGTATTGCTTGGCCGATAACCAACACGGCTTCTGCAAAGGTCGATCGACAATCGAAGCAATTAATAAGATCACAGATATCGTGGGCAAAGCATGGTCTGGTAACCTAAAATCGCGCCAAGTCTGCATACTCTTCACACTGGAAGTAAGAAACGCCTTTAACAGTGTGAAAAGGGACGATGTCCTTGACGCACGAGTGAACGGATTCAACGTAAAACAAGAAAACCAGGTCACAGTGGACGACTACCTTGATACAAGAACGGTTATAGTAACAACTACGGAAGGCACGCAGGAATACCCGATGACAGCTGGCGTACCACAGGGTTCAGTTATGGGCCCGACCTTTGAAAACAAATTACGACGAGCTACTAAAGATTCCGCTACTAAAAGAAGCCAAGCTAACTAGTTTTGCCGACGACGTTACAGCCACAGTAACGACGGCCAGCGCAGAGGAGGCTGAACTCCTGGTTCGGTTGACCATTGACGCCGTCAAGGACTGGCTTGAACAATACCTCCTAAAACTGGCTAAGCAAAGAACGGGGATGGTTGTGTTGATGCGCCAGAGATGGTTTCCGAAGCCCTCTAAAGTAGATATTGGCGAGACGACTTCGAAATCAACTAGGGCACTGCGATCCCTTGGCGTAACGATGGACAGAAAGCTGTCCTCTCTCGAACGTCTTGAAAGTGCATGCGTAGAGGCTAGCAAGACGGTGTCCAACTTATTAAGAATCATGACCAACACCATGGGCCCACGAGCAAAAAAGAGAAGAGTTCTTCTTCAAGTGGTCCACTCAATCCTTCTCTATGGAGAGGAAGTATTGGCGGATATTCTGAAGCAGAAGATCTATCGGCAGAAGACAGCGGCAGTACAACGACGTGGGGCCCTCAGGGTGACCTGTGCCTACCGCACGGTAGCTGAGGCAGCTGTACTTGTTATAGCGGGGGCTATATCTATTGACCTCCTAACATTCGAAAGGGCAAAACTCTACAACCTCAAAACCAAAGGTGATAGCTCGAACGAGACCAGAGCAAGATTGAAGGCAGAAACGCTCAAACAATGGGTAGATAGATGGAAGCCTTGCGACACGGGTAGATGAACAGCTCGCCTGATCTCTCACATCGGAACCTGACTTAGTCAAAACCACGGTAAGACGGACTTTTTTCTGACCCAGTCGCTGACTGGCCGTGGCTCATTCAACACTTACCTACTTAAATTGGGCCTGCACCAGACTCCAATGTACAAGTACTGCACGGACAAAAATGACGACGCTAAGCACACGTTTTTCGAGTGCAAACGCTGAAAAAATCTCAGAGCAAACACCGAAGCAATTATAGGCAAAGCGCTCAAGCCTGAAAGCCTAGTGAACCACATGATACGGAAAGAAGAAGACTGGAATGAAATCGCTGTTAACGCGCGGCACCTTCTGATGGATATTATTTCAGAGAGAAACCAGTAGAACAGGAGCAGACGTCATTAAACACAGCACGGAATGGGCTGAAGTAATGCTAAAGCGGTCTCGATCCAGTCTTCCCTGCTCGAAGTGTGGGGAATAATGAGAGTGGGAGGTTTAGTGGTTGGAAATCCAACACTACCGATAACATCATCTGTCAGTGTATTTAAAAGATTACCCCTCCCCTCTCGTTGAAAAAAAAAATTGCACACACACACACAGAATTAATTTCTAAAACGGGGCTGAAACTAACAACTTTCCGATTTTTTGAATATCATTGATTTTCATGGCAGGAATTTAAAAAACAATATGTAGGGAAATTGTCTGTCTGTTATATACAGCGTAACTTTAATAGGATACATACACGTGGCCTCATCTATAAATCTAATATAATTCTTTCTAAAAAAAAAAATTTTAAATATAATTAGCTTCTATTGGATTATGACGTATATTTTGTTATTTTTTGAAATTAGCTTCTATTGGATTATGACGTATATTTTGTTAAGTTTATAAAGTGACTTTCCAGTTATTATTCTTAAAAGAACTTTTTTTTTCAGCGATATCCTCACAACAATGCCGCTTCAAGGCATATTCCAAGTTCAAACTCAACTCGAAATAATGCTCGTGTATCTACTCATAATAATAATGGAGATCGGGGAGCGCAATATTACCCTAAAGGTATGATAACAAAAAAAACCTAAATAGAATTAACTAAGCTATTCTTAAAATACTGCTTTATATCTTCTTTTGATCAATGTTATTATTAATGAATCATAAATTTTTTGTTTTCAGGCTCTTAGATGAAAACTTATATATATATATAAGACCAAAGAAAGGCAAGAGAAGCACATTATCATATATCCATTCTGTGTTTCAATGAAGAATTTTACAGAAAAAATGTACATGGTTTTAAGTTTTTTGTATCTATTTAATTGTTATAAATATATGGAAAAACTAAACAACATTATGAATTTCTGTGAAAAAATCTAGTAATCGGTTGATCTTAAAGGCCGTCCCTTAAACTTCTCCTTATTTTCGAGCATAAGTCTCGAATATATATGGGGTATTCCATGCCAAATTAACCACTTTTGAACCCGACCCCTTTAGATTTAGCTAAAACTTTTCTATTCTTTTCTATCTTTGAAAGACATTTTTGAGAATTTTTTCAAATTTTTTTATCCAACTAAAAAAAATTAGGAAAACGGTTGACCCTAAAGGCCATCCCAGCAACTTCCCGCTGATTCCGTTAATACCTGGGCGCTTAAAATTGCACCTACAAAGTTTTTGAGCTCTTCGAGCTCAAAAATAGAATCTATGTGTTGTTTTGAGCTCTCTAAGCTCAAAAAGATACCTTTTCTATGCTTCTGAGCTCTTTGAGCTCAAAAGTCTGATAAAAGTTTCATAGAACACTATTTTTTGAATTTTCAAACCGCAATAACTTTTGAATGAATGAACCGATTTTAACGCGGTTGGCGGAATTCTACGCAGTTTTTTAAGCCTCATAAAGAATCTAAGTTTTAATTGGTCAAACTAGAAATTTCGGAGTAATTCCAAAAAAACACTTTTTTCGGTTTTCTTTCCTGCACGATATCTCTCGAACGAATCAACCGATTTTGACCGGATTAGCGGCAATCGACGTGGTTTTTCAAGGTAAAGAGCTGATTTGTTTTTGGAGTTGATCTATATAGCCGTTTGAAAGTTATTCCAAAAAAATCACTTTCAAAAAAATGTTTTTTTACAGTTTTTTTTAGATTTTTCGAAATCCATCGGTCCGAATCAGTCCAAATTATATTCAAAATCTAAGTTTGGCTAAGCCCTTTCGAATGGCACCAACCGCGATGAAATCGGTTTAACCGTTCAAAAGTTATAAGAGGTTTACATACTAACACACACACACACACACACACACACACACACACACACACACACACACACACACACACACACACACACACACACACACACACACACACACACACACACACACACACACACACACACACACACACACACACACACACACACACACACACACACACACACACACACACACACACACACACACACACACACACACACACACACACACACACACACACACACACACACACACACACACACACACACACACACACACACACACACACACACACACACACACACACACACACACACACACACACACGCACACGCACACGCACACGCACGCACACACACACACACGCACACACACACACACACACACACACACACACACACACGCACACGCACACGCACACACACACACACACGCACACACACACACACACACACACACACACACACACACACACACACGCACACACACACACACACACACACACACACACACACACACACACACACACACACACACACACACACACACACACACACACACACACACACACACACAGATGTCGAAAGGCAGTAGTGATAGAGGTAAAGACCTGCAGAAGACTATCGCGGGAATACTTAAGGAGGACGCAAATGTCATTAGTACAGGACCTGAAGAAGACCTGGAAATTCGCGATATTGATGATACTACAACTAAAGATGACATTCTAACAGCTTTACAAGAGGCAGCTGGAAACGATTGTGGTATAACAGTAGAGGCCATTAAAATTCGTAAGGTCTTACGTAGCAGAACACAAATTGCGTCGGTGACTCTGGCAGCAACGGTAGCGCAGAAAGTGGTAGGAGAACACGGTAAGATTAGGATCGGCTGGACCAATTGTCGTATTAGAACAGTACTAAGACCAGTCCGATGTTATAAATGCTGGCATTTTGGACACCGTGCGGTTCAGTGCACAAGTAAAGTCGACCGCTCCAAACTTTGCATTAAATGTGTCACACACACACACACACACACACACACACACACACACACACACACACACACACACACACACACACACACACACACCTCGGGGCAGAAGAGATACTGCTACCGGGCGCGTCTCCCCGAGCGGATGGGAGAACGCTCGCTGTCCTTGGATGACACTTAATCTCTTAGTTGATGAGGTACAGCGGGTAGGAGCCAAGCAAAATAACCAAACAAAATACGCTCCCGTGGACAAAACTCCCCTTTAATGGGTTGGTCGCACTAACTGACCTAACAAGACGATCGTTCTCTGCTGTGACCCACTGGGAGTGACCGGAACCTCGTGTCGTAGTTTCCGACGATGCAGGCCACGGCTGATGTGAGCTTGCTCTGCCGAGGTGTAAGTTGCAGCAGTGGATCAGGAGCCAGCCACTTCGGGCCTTGATCAGGAAGTACGCAGTGAGTGTTAGAGATCGGAATCTTCACCGCTCCGAGCGAGTCTAGTCCGTCCGTGTATTCCGGGGCTGGCTAAGTGTCGGCTAGGCCTCAGGGAACTGGGGTAGGAGTACTATCTCCGAGGGTACACCCGTTCCTAGTTATGACAACCCGCTCCACTCCGTACGATGCGCTGGTGAATTTAAAAGTATGAGTAAAATTCAGGAAAACAACAATAGTGAAAACGGGCCTCATGCCCAACAAGCAGCGATTGAAGCAAGCGCTGAAATGAAGCGGTCGCAAGCGTTTGAACGCCTTGAAAAGCTGACCAGTGAGCTAAATGACTTCATCCAATCTAAGGTCAATATCCACAAGGAGATTAAGACCAAGACGACCAGCGTAGCCAATGCCCTCCAGAGATTCAAGAAACTTGATGAAGAATGGTGTTTAACAGTACGACGCACTTCTCGCACTACACCGGAGAGAAGCATTCAAGCAACTATCGTCAATGAAGAAGCAATGGACACTGGAGCCGAAGGTGACGGTGAATCAGTCGCGGAAGACAGAATCAGAACTAGCAGCAAGTCAACTAAGAGAAAAGATCGATCTTCTCCCGACCCAACGATCTGCCAAGTTGTGAAGAAAAAGGACCTGAAACCAAGCCCTCCGAAAACACGGCAGTGCAGAACGTCGGAAAAAAGAGGTGACTGAATGGCAGAAGGTCCAATCCAAGAAGGAGAAGAAGGAGCAAGCGAGAGAGCGGTTACCAAAACAACCGGAGAACAAATCTCGGCCGGAGCCTAAGCGGGAAAACCGCGAAAATTCACCAAACCAGATGCCTTAATTATTCGACCCGTTGAGAAGGCAAAATATGCCGAGATACTGCGTCGGATTAAAAAAGATGTCCCACCAGATCAGACCCGTGACGTCGTTGACAAGGTTCAAAAGACGAATGATGGGAATATGCTCATTACGCTTTCCAGAAAGACCGTAGACAAAGGACAAGCTTTGCTGAAGACCATCAAGAGCATCCTTAAAGAAGAAGCGCAAGTCATCTGTAAAGGCCCAGAGGAACAGCTTGAAATCCGGGACATTGACGACGAAACAACTAAAGACGATGTCCGGAAGGCCTTACAAGAGGCAGCTGGAAATGACTACGAAATACCTGAAGATGTCATTAAAATTCGTCCGGCCTACAGAGGTACTCAAACTGCTTCGGTACGATTGCCAGCAGCAATAGTGCAGAAGATACTTGGAAAGACAGGCAAAATAAGGATTGGCTGGGTAAATTGCCGTGTCAGAGCAATTAAGACACCATTACGATGCTATAAGTGCTGGCACTTTGGGCACACTACTGCTCAATGTAAAAGCGAAGTCGACCGATCTGGGCTTTGCATCAAATGTGGGCAAACAGGTCATCAAGCTGCTCAATGCCAAAATAAAGTGAAATGTGCGTTATGTGCGGAAAAACCTGGCTCTCAGGACACTGCTCACCGTTCTGGTTCTGGCCGATGTCCAGTCTTCCAAGAAGCACTCCAGAAGCTGACAAATAAACGAACATGAGGATACTGCAGCTTAACATCAATCACTGCGAAGCTGCGCATGACCTGCTTATGCAGACAGTACGGGAATTAAAGCTCGACGTTGTGCTTTTATCGGAGCCATATAAACATTTAGCTGGACAACCTTGGGAGACGGATATCACCACGAAAGCTGTGATCTGGGCTTGTGGTAAGCTCCCTTTCCAGAGTGTAGCTACCAATGGCAGCGCTGGCTTTGTAGCAGCATCAGTAGATGGCATCCGTTTTTACAGCTGCTACGCACCACCTAGCCTCTCAATTGCTGAGTTTACTGACTTCTTGGATCGACTGACCGAGGACGCGAAGCAACATCATCCAGTGGCGATAGCCGGGGACTTTAACGCCTGGGCAGTGGACTGGGGCAGTAAGCAGACTAATGCACGAGGAAGAGAGCTGCTAGAAGCTCTTTCTACACTAGATGTAGTCTTGCTCAACAGTGGTGACACGCCGACCTACACCAAAGGTGACGCAAGCTCGATTGTAGACGTCACTTTTGTCAGTACCAGCCTTGCTAAAGGTAACACTAACTGGAAGGTACTGGACATCTACACTGCCAGTGACCATCATGCGATACTCTGGGAAACGTCAAACGACCAGAACCTCCGGGGCCTATCAAGCAATTTAACACCGTCGGTTGGAAGGTGAAATCTCTTGACCCAGAAGTATTGCTAATAGCCCCTCGATAGTGATCCGATAGAGACTGGATGTGCAGAAGAACATACTAAGGCTCTGATGATGCGAGTAACACAAGCTTGTGATGCCAGTATGCCTCGCAAACGTGTTATGAATTCAAGACCTGCGGTACACTGGTGGAATGATCATATCAGCAACCTCCGTAAAGAGTGTCATCGAAAGAGAAGAATATCACAGCGTGGTTATCAACGACCTTACTCTGCAGTGCTGATCGCAGAGAACAAAAAAGCTCGTCGTGAACTTAATAAGGCCATAAAAGAGAGCAAAAGAAGATGCTGGAAAGAGCTCATATACGAGGTCGACAAAGACGTGTGGGGTCGGCCGTATAAGGTGGTCATGACGCACCTGAAGAAACAACAAATGCCGTCACCTACGTGTCCCCAACTCCTTCAGAAAATCGTCACTGCGCTGTTTCCACAGCAACACAGTCTCAATTATCAGTCAACGCAAGATGAACTGGACGACATTCCACCTGTCACTGAAGAAGAATTGTTGGAGGCCTGTAATCGGGTAGGAAATAATAAAGCGCCGGGATTGGACGGAATCCCTAATATAGCCTTGAAAACCATCATAAAGGCAGCACCAACATTATTTCTAGACGCTTACAACGCATGCCTCAAGGAGGGACTTTTCCTCGTAAGTGGAAACAGCAACGGTTAGTACTTTTACCTAAAGGAAAGAAACCGCCAGAAGAACCGTCATCTTACCGACCACTCTGCATGCTAGATACGGCGGGTAAGATATTTGAGCGTATCATCCATCAGCGAATAGATGCAGTAGTCGACCCACTCTTGGCAGACAACCAGTATGGATTCCGGAAAGGACGATCAACCCTGGACGCGATCAACCTGGTTGTTAATACGGCCAAAGAGGCAATCGCAGGAACTAGATGGAAGGGTGGAACGAAGAAGTACTGCCTGGTGGCTGCCTTGGACATCAAAAAATGCTTTCAATTCCGCTAATTGGGACTGCATCATGCAAGCTCTCGACGAGAAGAACGTGCCAACATATCTTCGCAGACTAGTGATTAGCTATTTTACAGATAGAGTGCTGAAATACGATACAAAGAATGGTCCAAAAGAGTATGATATAACCGGTGGTGTGCCACAGGGCTCTGTTCTTGGTCCACTTCTGTGGAATATCATGTATGACGGGCTCCTGAGACTGAAGCTTCCAAGATGTGTCAAACTGGTAGCGTATGCGGATGATGTTGCCGCAGTGATCGTCGCCAAACACCTCGACGAGATTCAACATCTGTTTGACATCACTTTTGAGAAGATCAACCAGTGGATGGATACAGTGAACCTACAACTGGCCAAGCAGAAGACCGAAGCAGTGCTTATTACCAGCCGAAAAGAAGTTGAAACAATTAAGATTAATGTCGGTGACCGAGAAATCACATCACAACCATTTATCCGTTATCTGGGAGTGATGCTGGATGCACGACTCAACTTCAAACAGCAGGTGGAACATGTCAGTGCCAAAGCGTCAGTAGTGAGGGCTAGTCTCGCACGGCTGATGCCTAACATCGGAGGCCCAATGCAGAGCAGGAGGCTACTATTGTCATCAGTAGTCACATCAGTGCTCACTTACGGAATATCCATTTGGGCTGATGCACTGGAAACCCAAGAATCATGGAGAAAAGCTGGACCAATATACCGACAGAGTGCCCTACGAGTAGCTAGTGCCTTCCGCACTCTATCAGAAGAAGCAGTGTGCGTCATTGCTGGAACCCTACCTCTTAGAGTTCTAGCAGAGGAAAGACGGGCCCTTTACCAACGAAAAAGGTCAACTGCACTGAGCCCGGAAGAACTTAGAATTGAAGAACGGCAAAGAGCATAGGCCGATGGCAACTACAATGGGATGCTGCAGAGAAGGGTAGGTGGACGCACCGTCTCATACCTCGGGTCGACATTTGGCTTAACCGGAATCACGGTGAGGTCAATTACTATCTTACGCAGATGTTGTCGGGACATGGGTGTTTTCGAGAGTATCTACACCGCTTTAAGCACGATGACTCTTCGGAGTGCCCGTCCTGCCCAGGAGCTGCTGAAGACGCGGAGCACGTCTTCTTTGTATGTCCTCGTTTCGATCCACAGCGTGAAGAACTGGAGAGGATCCTGAACCAGAGAATGCAACCAGATTCACTAGTAGAAGCAATGTTGTCATCAGAAGCTGCCTGGAACGCTACCAACACGTTTGCAACAGAAGTCCTTAAAGACTTGCGTTCCACCGAAAGAAAAAGAGCAAATAGCAGAAGATAGAAGGAAGATAGTTAACACCTTAGCCACCAGAAGGAAGAGCAGTAGCTAGATCCTCCCTTCACGAAGTAATGCCTGACGGCGGTTTCCATGAGGGATTAGAGGAAAGAAGGAAAAGGGGTTTAGGGTTTAGTGGGTAGGGGCGTTAGTGTCGAATTAGTATGACGCTGCGTCGAGTCGCCACATATCCAGGCCAAACAGCTATGCCTAGAATCCGTAAAAGGATTCCCCTACAAAAAAACACACACACACACACACACACACACACACACACACACACACACACACACACACACACACACACACACACACACACACACACACACACACACCCTCGCGGGAATAGTCAGGGAATCTTCCTAGGACCTCAAAACGTCGAGATCTGATGAAAACTCGATTTTCGAAAAACGGGGTAAAACCAATAACTTCCAGATTTTTGAAAATTTTCAATTTTTTTAGCTGGAAGTTAAAAAGTTATGAATTTTTCAAAAAAATGGCTTTTTTATTTTCAAATAACCATAACTTTTTGTTTTTGATTGAACTATTTGAAAAAATACACAAAAAAATTAAATATGATCAATTCTATAAAATTATCGGTTTTTTTAAGAAAAATCTTTATTTTTTCAAAGTTCGTCACTTTTTTGAAGTAAAACTTTTTTAGGCGCGACCAGGGACTAACTCAGATTTTTTTTCTGACGGAAGTATTAGGATTATTTATTTTCAATATTTTAAAACGGATCAATTGTGAATAGCAAAGTGATTAAAAATTCAACAGTTTTAAAAAAAAATTATTTTAAATCGCAAAGTTTTTTGAAAATCTCTAGGTATATTTGTTTATTTATTACTTTTGTAATAAATAAATTATTGATAAATTTTCTGACGATTGCGACATTCTATAAAATTCAATTTTGAAAATCAAAAGTTCACGACTCATAATGCTCATTTAATTATGAAATATTAAAAAAAAAAAAACATAAGTCGTTCAAAATTAGTTGCCGAAAAAACAGCTGTACTAGGAAGGTAATGCACAGGCGCCCCTGGTGGAATAAATGTACATAATTTGTATAGATATATCACCATCCATGTAAATTTTACATATATATATATATATACATATATATATATATATATATATATATATATATATATATATATATATATATATATATATCCGCGTAAAAGCTGGATTACAGCTGGTATTATCAAGTCATGCGGAACCAAAGAAAAACTTTATAACAACTGGAAAAAAAATATAAATAATTTAGAACTAAAAATTAAGTATAATAACTATCGTAAGGCTTTAGATAAACTGATAAAAATTGCTAAATGTATTTTTGAAAGAACAGAGGTCAAAAATAGATGTAGTGATAGTAAAAAAATGTGGCAATACATCAATCAAAAAATAGGAAAGCGTATAAATAATAATAATAATAATATTGAATTTTTAACAACTGAAGACAGAAAGATATCTGATCCTCGGGAAATTACTAATGAGTTTGTCGAGTATTTTACCAATATTGGTACTAACTTAGCTTCTAAAATTGATAACAGTAAAGTAGGTATAGACAATAAAATTAACCAGAATACAAAATCTATTTTTTTCAATCCGACTGATACCAATGAAATAGAGGAGATAATAAATAAACTAAAAAATAAAACTGGAGGCACAGATGGCATAAATGCCAAAGTTTTAAAAAGCAATTAGTCATAATATTAGCAAACCACTAGAATATATTTTTAATGTATGTATGCGTGAAGGCATTTGGCCTAATGCTTTAAAATGTGCTGAAATTATTCCTATCTATAAATCGGGGGATAGACATCTCACGACGAACTATCGCCCGATTTCACTTATTTCCAATATTGCAAAAATACTTGAGAAACTCATACATAAACGAATGTATAATTTTATTTCAGGATGTAAAATTATAGCGGAGGAACAATTCGGTTTTATTAAAAACAAATCTACTAAAGATGCACTTGCATCAATAACGGATTTTATATATTCGAATCTGGATAAAAATAATCCAACCGTTATAGTTTTCTTAGATTTGGCAAAGGCTTTCGATACTGTTGACCATAAAATATTACTGGATAAACTACAGAATTACGGTATCAGAGGAGTAGCGAATAATTTAATTAAAGATTACTTAACAAATAGATATCAGGATGTTAAAATGAACATAATCAGAAGTAAAAAGAGAATAGTAAAAATTGGAGTCCCTCAAGGGACGATATTAGGACCTTTGCTATTTGTCCTTTATATTAATGATATATTTAACATTTTTCCATCGAAAACAATTGCGGCATATGCTGATGATACTGTTATCAAATGTGCGGGCAAATCCTGGGCTGAAGTTGAGGGTAATTTAAATAGATATCTAGACAATATTGGAAACTGGTTAAGAGACAATTACTTGTCTCTAAACGTTGACAAAACAACATACATAACATTTGGCTGCAATAGTAATAGCATTCCTGCTGTTTTTGAGTTATCAATTTATAATAAAAAAATAAAAAGAGTTAACAGTTGTAAATACCTAGGGGTAATCTTTGACTGTCATGCAAGATGGAATAGTCACATCACAGACCTTATTAAAAAAACAAAATTTTTCTATTTTTTATTTCACAAATTAAAATGGACTCTTGATAAAAAAACACTAAAAATAATATATCACACTTTGTTTGAAAGTATCATAAACTATGGTATAATTGCGTGGGGAGGATGTTATAAAAACGTATTAACTAAATTAGCTAGTATACAAAATAAACTAATTGATATAATTAAAGACAGAAATTATGAGAATCCCATACCAACAGTTAAAGATACTTTTATCATCGAGTCTATCTGCTACCATTTTAATACATGCAGAGAGTCTTATATAAACTATCAAGGCAAAACTAGAACTAAGCCAATAATCCAACCGAAAATTAACAAAAGCATAGCCTTTAAAAACTCATATGTGGTAGCGGTAAAAAATTATAATTTATTACCAAACATCCTTAAATCCTTACACCTCAATAAAAAATTAATAAGAAAAAAAATAATGAATTGGAAGATGGGTAAATATAATGAACTATGTTAGTATTGAATAAGTGCAATATAGAATGTAGTAACTCTTTTTTGCTATATTATGTACATTGATATAATATGATATCTACTATTTATATCTTTTATATAAGAAGTAAAAATTACTAAATTCTATAATCTTTTCTTTTCTCAGGAAATTGTTATCTTTAAATATATATTTTTTTTTTTTTTTGTCTGTCTATTTAGGGTGACAGGACATAATTATAAATATAATATACTTAAGTTAAAACTAAACCAGGCCTATGCACAGATGATTAATTTTCATCTCTATAGGTGCATACTATATATGTGTATTTTGAGTATTATATGTATGTATGAATGTATATTATCCTGGCAATAAATAAATAAAAATAAAAAATAAAAAATATATATATATATATATATATATATATATATATATATATATATATATATATATATATATATATATATATATATATATATGTAATATATATATATTAGGGTGTGCCAAAATGTAACTTCCGTGGAGAACCTTTTAAAATTGGAATTTTGAGTTCCACTTTTAACAGCAGCTGTGTTTGGGCATTTCCTGAGATATTTCGAGGTGAGAGGATTCATTTGATTAGTTATAGGATTTTTAACAGGAGATTTAATTGGGCACTTCTGGCCAAATTTTGAATTTTCACCGGAAATGTCATAACTAAGCTTCTGTTAAAAATTTCTATGAAAATCAAATACATCGTCTCACTCCAAAATATCTCAGGAAATGCCCAAACGCAGCCCCTGTTAAAAGCGGAACTCAAAATTCCAATTTTAAAAGGTTCTCCACGGAAGTTACATTTTGGCACACCCTAATATATATATATATATATATAAATATATATATATATATATATATATATATATATATATATATATATATATTAGGGTGTTTCAAAAAAAAAAAAAAAAATTTTTTTTTTTAATGGTGTTGAAAAGTTGAAAGTACATTTAAAAACAAAAATTTTGGCGCCTATTAGAGCCCTTAATATTAATATTAAGGTTTGCCTCAATTCATTTGTAATTTTTCTATTTAAATAATACGAGAAAACTTTTTTTTTATGTTTGAATTTTAATTACTTCAGAATGGCTTGTTTACGCAGTATCCCAGAGAGAAGTCTTATAGGAAATTTCACGCTCTACAAAAAACGTTTAAAGATCAAAGTTCCTCAGATCAACCGTTTCAAAGATATTTGCAATAAAAAATAACACTAATCAAAAATTTCAAATATTTTCCAATAAAATTGCAAAAAAAAAATCATACTTTATATTGATATTGTTTTTTTTTGTAAAATCAATTGAATTCTGTTAATTTGAGATTTTAGTTTTTTTTTTTTTTATTTACTCCATACGTAACTCACAAAAGTACAAATACATAAATATAAAGGTTAAAATTATCAAACAAATGATTTTTGGGTCTCTTTTATAACAAATTTATTTTATTTTCTACCAAATACTAATAAATTCTATTAAACAATCAATTCTTTATAACAAAAAACAATATTTAACAACAATTCATAAAATTTTTTCTAACTTGAAAATATTACAGTTTTATAAAATTATTTTTATTGCAATTAGGATATCGTTTTCTGTGTTCTGTCACTACTTGCAATAAATACTGAAGCTGTTCTTCATTTTTCGTTAAGCATCGATTATACTGCTCTATCAATGCCACGCCGCGTTCTGCTACATCATTTACAACTTGAAGTTTCTCAAAATACTCCAAGTTTCTTTTGTAATTTAGATTCTGAGGCCACAAAGTTACATCCTCATCAATGAAATCATACGACAAATCAAACGATTTAAACAGATTTATCGATCTCATAGATACAAATTGACTAAGATCTTTATTTAATAATGACTCTAAATTTTTCTTATCGATTATAAAACGACTCGTTGTAGTTTCATTGGTTTCACAGTTTTTAAAGCATGAACTATTCTTCTTTTTGTTTCAACTGAAACAGTTTCGTCAAAGAGAGATAAAACAGACAACTCGTTATTTAAATACCACAAGTGATCGGCTAATTTTTCTGAGCATGCCCGTGAAATAGTATTATTAAATTTTTATATGAAATTAATTCTTTAATTAAAGTTAAATCATTATTAGGTGCTGCTATAGCGCACGGCGCAGTATACCAAGCTTTTAAATAGAATATTATGATAAATAAACTAAGTTCTCGTAATCCAGCTATTTCTGATTTAGTAAGATGAAATTCATTTCTAAATAAAAAATTTTTAAACTATATATTGCTTTAGCCATCCACCTTGCATGATGGACGGCTCCAGGACGCTTAAATGTAATATTTGTGGTAGTAGCACTCAAAAATATCGATGATAATTGCAGGAGTTCACGGTAATCGTCACGACAATGATCCATCTACAAAAAAAGTTCAAAGTCAAAATAAAATTAATTACATTGCAACCTCAAAGTAAAGAACATTAATTATTATCAACTGATGTGAAGTAAAAGTTACAAAATATTTTACAAATGCAATTGTAATCGTTAATGATGATTAAGAGTGTAATAATCATGTGAAATTGATTTCCAATATTTTTATTTACAACGGGGTTAATTATTAAGTGTAAAATGGATGATTATACGGAACTTCATAAATTTTCATGTTTCACTTTAACATCAGTTGATAATTCTTTAGCGCTGGATTAAAAAATTTTACTTCTATTTGATTATTAACGAATTTCAAAATTTCATCTTTGATTGGTGTTATAACTTCCAAAATACTACAGCGTATTTGACGCTGTAGTATCAGAACACAATGCTTTGATGTTATCAGTATTAATATTCCATTGTTTTACTGTTGTAATAATAGCTGAAGCTTGATTTTGTCCAGTTCCAGATTCTAGTTTGGGGACTCCTAACAGTTGAAATTTACCTGATGATGATAAAATAATAGGAAGCCGGTCAACTTGTTCTATACCTGTAATATCTGACAACAGTTTTCCATCAAAATGTAGCACATAATTATCAGTTTCCAAATTAGTTTTCAGATTTAACGTCGCTTCTTTGCGAAATTTTTCCCGTGCTCGGTGAATAGTCAAATGACTGAAGTTTACGCTTGCACAATCAATATTTAGGCTAGATAATAAAGCAGCAAAAATGTAAGTCGCCGACCTACTACTCACATTAGCTCTATCCAAAGCCGCAGCAAGTTCTGGTGTCATTAGATCAATTTTAGGAACTTGTTGTTTTGGAATTTCATCTTCATAATCAGAGATTATACGAGAAGTATTACTTTCCAAAGATTTCTGGGATAACTTAGATGTTTGACTTGATATTTCATGATTAACAACATTATCAGTCTCAACTGTACAAGAATAGTCAACATTGTCATTACCGAACTCTCCGACATCAAATGTACCACTATCATTATTGTTATTATAATTGATATCAATGTTCTCTTCATTATTGTTATCACTATTACTGTAGTTATTATTTTCATCGCTTACATCAACATCCATATCTTCAACATCTTCTGGAATTGGTTGAGAATTATATGAAATAAAACCACGTCGACTGGAAGATTTTTGTCCCAAATAAAATAATCTTTTTTCTTTATCCAGTAAATTTAGCACATCAGCATAAGCTATATCAAATAGTTTATTTAATTCGTTCCGAAAAAGGGATTCATTTTGGTTTGAGATTTTGACTTTTTCCTCTTACAGTTTTTTTGTAAATTCCTCCATCGATTGTGATTTGAGGTTAGTTTTAAAAAAGCAGATCTTTTCTCTCTTGTCGGGATTTGTGCCACACACCAAATTTCGAAAACTTTGTCGACAGTGGTTGATATGCTTTCTTTCACTGAAAAATTTTTCGTTTTGAGATAATAAAATAAAAGTGACATAACCTCTTTCAATGAAGGTAATTTTTTTCCACCAAATTCACTTAATACATCACCAATCAAGTACACTGTTTTCACCATTGTGATCATAAAATTTATAACTTATATATTTTAATTATAAGCAAATTAAATTAATAATATAACGAATTTAAATAACAATCAGTATCAATAAAGAAAGACAATGACGAGAAGATAGAACAAAGCATTGAAAGCAGAGCAACAAAGAGAAATTGGTACTGAACGACCAAGCTTACCAACACAGAGCTTACTAACTACATTACTCAAATCAAACGAATATACTACTTTTATCGACGGAGCTGAATAAAGCTCATTCAATATTTTTTAAATGAAAAAAATTAATCAAATTTTATAGTTGATTGAATTGATTTAATATATTTATAATTTTTTTAACATTTTTAATAAAATACAATGATGAGTGTTTGTTTAGTTAGTGTGATCAGGAACTTTACATTTTCATCTTACAAAAATTTATAAACTTTATGAAATATAAAATTAATTTGTTATAAAAGAGACCCAAAAATCATTTGTTTGATAATTTTAACCTTTATATTTATGTATTTGTACTTTTTGTGAGTTACGTATGGAGTAAATAAGCAAAAAAAAAATTAAAATCTCAAATTAACAGAATTCAATTGATTTTACAAAAAAAAACAATATCAATATAAAGTATGATTTTTTTTTTTGCAATTTTATTGGAAAATATTTGAAATTTTTGATTGGTGTTATTTTTGATTGCAAATATCTTTGAAACGGTTGATCTGAGGAACTTTGACCTTCAAACGTTTTTTGTAGAGCGTGAAATTTCCTATAAGACCTCTCTCTGGGATATTGCGTAAACAAGCCATTCCGAAGTAATTAAAATTCAAAAATAAAAAAAAAGTTTTCTCGTGTTATTTAAATAGAAAAATTACAAATGAATTGAGGCAAACCTTAATATTAATATTAAGGGCTCTAAAAGGTGCCAAAATTTTTGTTTTTAAATGTACTTTCAACTTTTCACCATTAAAAAAAAAAAATTTTTTTTTTTTTTTTCGAAACACCCTAATATATATATATATATATATATATATATATATATATATATATATATATATATATATATATATATATATATATATATGTTTGTCTAATGGGGCATTCGCCGACCAAATTTTGAGGGGTGTAAAATGTGGTATATATAGCAATTTTATACCCTAATAAGCCTATCTATGCATTCATTTTTCGAATGTATAGTTATTTAATTAATTTTTTTGAAAATTGTCGCGTGGGGTATATATTGCCCATACATGTCGCGTGGGGTTTGAGTTTGATCTTCAAAGCTATGAATTTATGAATGAAATTTACGGAATCTTGAACTTCCAATTGTGCTTGAGTTTAAACTAAATGAGTTATAAATTGCAGGAAATTGTCTTTTCTATAAAATTTTTTTTCTTCTTCGCGCTAAAGTATTTTTCATCCTAATACCGATAGTTTGTATTCTATTGAAGACAAAAAAAAAAATGTAAGAAAAAAATTGCGGGAAATTCACTTTTCTACAAAATCTATTTGTAGCAATTTTCCTGTACTTTGATAGTTTAGTAGAAAAATTCGAAAGTCGTATGAAATAAATTGAAAAGGGAAAAAATTGTTTCCTATTACGAACAACTGTAGTTTTCATTGTATAGGAGGAAAAGGAAAATATCCTTCTTAAAAGTTTTAGGAAATTTACTCTGCAAGAAAAAATGATTCTTACAGTTTTCCGATAACTCCAACCGTATCATAAGAAATCGTCAATTTAGTTTAAAGTAAATTAATCCACAAATTCACTTTTTTTTCTTCTTTACGTTACGGTATTGTTTATCCTAGTACCGATACAAGAAAGTTTTTCAGACAAAAATTGTTGGAAATTTTTTATTCTACAAAAGATATCGTATACAAGATTATTATATAGTCAACAGTTCATATAGAAAACCCAAAATAAGATAAATATACACTCGTACTCCACGCGACCATTTTTTTTTTCTTATATAAGCTGCTGTAGTTTATATTCTATTGGAGACAGAAGAAAAAATGTAATAGAAAAATTGCGGGAAATTTACTTTTCTACAAAATCTATTCCCAACAATTTTCCTGTACTCTAATAGTTTAGAAGAAAAATTTGAAATACGTATGAAATAAATTGAAAAGGGAAAAAATTTTTTTTCTTAATAGTCTTATGAACGTGGACTTGGCGCGATTTTTTTACAGTGAAACTGTTTTTGTTCGGATACTTTTTACATAGCAAAGGTAAACAAACGACTTTATAGATTTTGTTACGATTACTAAAAAAAAAAAATAATTTTTCAAAAAAAAAAACCGAATAAATAAATGAGCAAAAATAAATAAATAAATATAAAAAACTTGAACGTATAAAACTGAAGTAAACCATGTGTCGGAAAACCAAAAGTGTGACGTGAGGTATCGGATAATTTCAATATTGTAATTTGTTTGAACAATACAATTCTATTATTTACATTTAGAAATTTATGACTGGATGTTTCTGGAATTTATGATAATTTATCATTAGTTTCTATTTTAAAATTAGATCAAATATAAATAAAAATACCTATTAAAAAATCAAACAAGAATTCCCCAGCAAACGGGGTCGGATTGAGTCGGATTCAACATCCTATCCGCTTTAACACGATTCAATCCAATTTCTGAAATCTTCGGTTTTCAATCCGTCTTAATACGATTCAATTCGATCCGTCAGTGTTCGATAACTATAGTAAAAATTTTACCAACTTCTAAAAGTTCATCTATACCGGCAACTAAATTAACATTTTCTACTTTATTCAACGACACTGATAATACAGTTTGATGTTGTTATTATTGAAAAGTCAATTTTCTTATAAATAATATATATTAACTATGTATTTAAATATTACAAAATAATTTTAAATATTTAAAAATTTTATGATACTAAAATTAGCCGACGTTTATAATTTTTTTGTCTATTTTTGGTTCATTAAATTAGAACAAAAAAAATTTTTTTTTACATTGCATTTACAGTTTTTCTAATTTTTTATGAATGAAAATTAAAAAAAAAATTTTTTTCAATAATTTTTTCAATAAAAAAAAATTGCAAAAATTTGTAGATGTCAAATAATTAAATTTTAATAAATGTTTTTATTCAGGGTCCTATTTAAATCATTACAGTAAAATGTTATTTAAAATATTTAATTTATTAATAGATAATTTTTATTAATAATAATACACACTTTGTTCATAACTATACAATTAAAAGTAACTTATTATAAATATAAACTAGACAAAAAATGTCTGCGGCAAGTAAATAAATAAATACAATCATTTCATTATATTCTACAGTTATAATTATGTTACATTTTTACTATACAATTTAAATAATTAATTAATGTTATTTTAAACTTTGAAATAATTAATTAACGTTATAATTACTAGGTTGTAATGTTATAAAATCAACATTTTCACCTTTAATATAAATGATTTTTCTAAGAACGTTCTCTAAAGACATTGGTACGGCATTAGTTCGTTGTACTTTTACTTTCCATAAATGAGTCATGTTTATACCGTTAATATTTATTTGTTCAGCGTCTATTAATTTGACAGTTAATAAATTTTTATTATCGCTAAAAAATATTTCTTGAATTCGAGCGAATTCACCGCTTTTAAGTTGTATATAACTATCATCCCATTTGATGCTTTTTTTATAGAACATAGTTGTGTAGATAATTTTTTTATAAACACATTTATTATAATATTTTTTATTTAAAGTACTTTTTGATGATACGCAGTCGGCTTGATTATAAAGTACACCATTACACATAGTACCCGTTAAAGACTCTTCAGTAGTAGAAAAAAGATTTTCACAAAAGGTTTTCACATTTCTATTTGTTATTTTAATATTTTCATCGAATTCCGTTTTCAAACTGTTTATATTAATCGATTTTTTAACAATTTGAAGGTCAACACCTTTAGGACCATTGACAAGCATTTTCAAAAAATGAATATTACCTTCGTGAGGGTATGTATAATTTGCCCATAAAGGGCCACTTTTACGCACCGAATCAACCGCATGCAATAGCAGGTGTACGTTTATTTCCATTAGTTAAAAAAAATTTTTTTTTCATAAATTATGATTTCATTTCTGCTATCTCCAAATGCATAATTGTCTAATATGAATCTATACATATGAAATACACAATACCCCCATGAAAAAAAAATTTTATAAATATATGTTCCGAAATATATAAAAATATTTTTTTAATATATTATAAATCTATAAAAAATATATAAATTATGTATAAGAAAAAAAATTTTTAATAACTAACTTTTGGCCGATTTCCATATATATTTTATATATTTAAAATATATTTTAGATACGTTAAAAATATATTTTTTTATATTTCAGCTATATTTTTTTTATGTATTTTAAAATATATCTAAAATATATGTAAAAATCGGCGAGAAGTTAGTTATTATAAAAAAATTTTTTTTGCATATTTTTTATATATTTATATATTGTTTATACATTTCATTTTTAATATATTTTAAATATGTTTTTTACATATTTCGAAATATATATATATTTTTTTTATGGGAGAAAAACTGCAGCTCCGATTATCATTTAAATTCTACTTTAACCACGGATGATAAATGAGCCGACTAAGTCGGTAAATTGAACTCTGCCTCGAATTTATAAATTTTAGAACGTATTTAGTGTGCGTGGTTGCAAAATATTTTACTTTTAATGAAATTCGTAAAATCTATTTACTACCCTGATAGCCATTGCATACTATAAGTTAACGACAAGTTTACTGGTAAACTTGTTTACAAGGTAGTTTCGGAAATATCCATCAACTTAACTAAAAGAACTTGAATGTCAACTTGGCGATAACTTTACCATAACTTGAAGATATTCGAAGTCAATATGGCTGACCTTGCGAAAAAATCCATTTATCCGAGTCAGTTGGTAATTTACTAGAACTTGTAGGTAAGTTATCAATAAATTTTCCTGTTACGTATTTACCACTAGATGACGTTACATAACAAATTAAGCTATGAATGAAATTTAAATAAATAATAATAATAATTTTGTGGAATTTTAGTGGGAAAAAAATTTTAATTTCTTTTCGTATGCCATTGTGGGTCAATAAACCATTTATAAATCGAAATGTCAATGATGAACAGCTGAACAATGTCTTCGTCATAGCTACGTTATAGTGCATAAATAGGTATATAACTTTTTAACTTTACATTAATTGAAATAATAGTTCCATCCGTTTTTTGTTTTACATTCACTGTTAACGAACTAGTTATGAAATTTGCAATTAGTGAACTAATTGTGCTCGTATGTATTTTAGTTTTTAAAAATCAATTAAATATTTTAATGTTATCTAATGAAATAATTAATATTTGTTAATTTAAATACAAAAGGTATTCACGGGAATTTACCAATGCCAAGGATACTGGCCGAAATAACAGTAATATCTGTTGCAACATCTGGACTTTGTACATCACGATATAAAGCAATATTTCCGTTCCTTGTATCAATTACGCAAATACCGCTATTAATGATTGTATTACGAATAGGTAAATTGATATTGATAAAAATATAAACAATAATAATATTTCATTTAATTTAAAATATTAATTACAGATCAGTTGGCGAGCAAGAAAGATCATTTGCATTAGGAATGCAATTTGTAATATTCAGGCTACTTGGTTACATCTCAGTGCTAATACTCTTCGGCAATTTAATCGACTACACGTGTCGATACACTTAATCCAAGGCTCGATAGACATGACAAATCACTTAAAACTTCTCGGTAATTGTTCGGACCCTAAGCAAGTCGACGACGTTGAATTTAAGCTTCTCTACTGTAAATTAAAATTTAACGATCGTCACGTTAAATGATGATTTCACTATAAACAATAGATTAATTGACTATTATTATAATTAATTTTTTAATTTGAATATTTATGGCTAATTTTTCAATCTGCTTAAAATTAAGCTCAATATTTTTTTTCTCTATTTATTATTATAACTTAAAATTAATCACGGTATTTAGTTGCCAATTATATTCGATGATTAAATACAAACACAATCTGAATCCATATCATTATCACGCAGCCATTTTTTGAGCTTATTCATTTCTTTGATACAAATTAACGCCGCCGTATCGATAACATTTATAAAATATAAATATAAATTAATTAAAACTCAATGTAATTTATTGAAGAGGTTTCATCGCTAATTTTTTCTTAAATTATATGTAAATTATCAATTTTAATTTTTAATATTTTCATAAAATTGATATTTTCTTGAATATTTTATCACAATTGACACGGATAAAATTTGTAATGTTTAATTATCGTTATTCATGATTTATTGCTCTGAATTTATTAATGATACTTTATTTAGAATGAATATTTTAAAAATAAATTCATAATAAAGTCCATCTTTTCTATAGTTGATATTTTTCAGAGGTATGTTTAAATACTCAAAACAAAATTTTATTTGTATACAGCAATAAAACCTCTTTAATGACACTCCGTACTATGCAATTATAACTTATAACATAATTTTTTGAAAGTTTGTTTACGAATTATTACTTTGTCTCGGAAATATTGAGTAATAATAATAATAATAATAATAATAATAATAATAATAATAATAATAATAATAATAATAATAATTATAATTATAACTTTAATAATAATTATAATAAAATGTTATAAAACTATACGATCTTCTGCTTATTAATATAATCTGTTATTTTAATATGTACAAAACCTCATTGTTAATACTATTCGAGTAGTCGAGTACTGACTAATGTGAAGATAGAGCAATTACATACCTTCTAAAAAAATTTAAGGCGCGTACTGTTACCACAATTATAATTTTTTTATTTTGAAAATTCGAAAATTAGCGTATTTCCAATGCTTCTTGAAATAACTTATGAACGCATCGAGACAGTTGATTTCTGTAAAATGCAACTGAAAGCTAAGAAAAAAAGCTTTAATTGACATTTTTACATATATTTCGCGGCTAAATATGTCCATCTTAGGGCAATTTCAACGAAATTTTTTTATTGCATTCGTTTTGGCAATTTTTCTTCCGATTTTTAAGCTTTTTATAGTTATTGGATAAAGTTTGCTTCGAATAACTAGCTTTAGGAGTAATCGATAAATTACTTCTAAAAAACAATAGATAAAACTGTTAATTACGATAAAACTGTTGATTTTTCGAAAATTAAAAAAAAATTCATAAGGGAAATTTATTAACAATCAATTTCTATTAGTGAATTATTATATTTATTTTTTGTTATTTACTTATACCCTTCTTGAATGAATAATTAAAAATAGTTTTATATGATGCTCAAAATTTAGCGTTATCAATTATTTAAAAAATTTCTTTAGAAAAATATTGGCTTCGATTTTATTTAAATTTAAGTGAAGCTCCCGTTATAAACATTTAGCCACAATATATAATGCAATTATTCATAATTTCATTACGTTAAATATGAGATTAGAGTGTAATAAGTAACTTATAGTAAAGAATTCACTGTAAAAAAGTTTTTAGTCAAGTTAACAATAACTTCCGATGAGAAAATAATGACATCTTATGGTTAAAATTATGTATACTACGACATTACTGCAACTTGTACATATGATGCGGCACTACCTTTCCGTCAACTTACTGTGTATCTTTCATGCATATTACCGATAAAAGTCTTATAGTTTAGACTTGTCGAAAACTTGGCGATAACTTGTCGATAAGCCGACTAACTACAAGAACTTTAATAGAAAGCCTGGCTATCAGGGTAGGACTTTAAAAAAATTGAAATACACAATGACGCACACCAAGTACGTTCTAAAAATTTTTTTTTAATTTTTAAATTTACAATAAAATTTTTTTTAATTTCCGAAAATCATAAACAATCATATCGGTTACTTAGATTTTTTAATTTTTTTATTTTGTATCTTTTTGTAAAGAAAAAAAAAAATTTTTTTTTCCTAATAGTCTTATGAACGTGGACTTGGCGCGACTTTTTTACAGTGAAACTGTTTTTGTTCGGATTTTAGTATTTTTTGTAATTATAATGAAAATTTACAATTGATAACAACTTAAATCTCGTGTTGACTGCATTTTTTACTGCAAACTATGCCGTTGAAGCTACAGTTTATGTAGATGTAATTCCAGTGCACCCTGGCGGCCATAGATGCAAGCTACGAATCACTTTTTTTTACTGTAGTTGCGTGTCTATAGGAAGGATTACTACACATATTCATTTTATCTAGTCTGTGGCGCTGATATTCCCCATCGAAAAAAAAGTCAGGATCGAAATTTCTGGGCTTACTATAGTTTGTGCTGATAAAATTTAATAATTTTAAGTGAATTAAGTGTTATAATTGATTATAATTAATTAATATCAGTAAAATAAAGTATAAATTACTTTTATAATATATCATTTTGGAAAAAGGAGAACCATATAATTAAATAAAATTTTGCAACCTCGAAATACCGTTCTGCTTACAGTAAACACAGTCGGTAGTCTGGCGCTCCGTTTACAACGGGATTTTTGAACGGAACTTGGCGCCAAATTCTACCGAATCTGTGGATTTATATGTTGTAATTCCACAATATATCAATTTGCAAGTAAATACTATAAAATTTCAACAATTTTTGAAGTAATGCGTATATATATTATTTATTTTTATGCTTAATAACCTGAAGCGTCTATAAATAAAAGTTATAGCTTATAAATTGAAATTGAAGCATGGTAAGAATAAAATTTGTTGATCGCAACGTTGTTTTTTCTTTATAAAAATATAAAATTCGTATAAAATTTTTGTTTTTATGCAGCTCAAATGTTAAATAATAATTCTCTTAAGAGTTTGTTGATTGAAGATATAGCGCCCCTCGCGGTTTCGGAATCACTGTAAAATCACAGTGAAATTTTAGTGAGATTTAGTAAAAAGATAGTGCGACCATGATGAAATTACGGTGAAATCACCATAATTTTGTGCCATTCGGTTACTGTAGTTTTATGGTCATCTCACAGTGGTAATGCTGTGAGTTTAGAGTGGTACCACTGTGAATTTACAATGAATCCACAGTGAATCTACGGTGAATTCACAATGAATCTACAGTGAATTTACGGTGAATTCACAATGAATCCACAGTGAATTTATGGTGAATTCACAGTGAATTCACCGGGGTAAAAATAATTGTATATAATTATTTCCATGAAAAAAAAAAATATCTGTCGGGAGCAGGAATCGAACCGCGAACCTCATACTCGGAAGACTGACTTGCTACCAATTGACCTAAGAGAACATCGCGAGAAAATATGTTCGTGTGAACTACAAGTCCTGCATATGTTATATAAATGACTATTTTTTTTTTCGTTACATATAATTATATAAGAATCATAAATAATTTTTCGAAATTGCAAAAACCATCTCATATTATTACATATAATTATATATTAATCATATATAATTATTCGAAATCGCAAAAACCATTACATATAATTATGTATAATTATACATGATTATATATAGTTATATATAATTATACATGATTATATATAATCACAAAAACCATCATATATAATTATATTTAAATTAGATGTAATTATATATTAATCATATACAATTTTCTTACCCCGGACCCAATGAGTTCACAGTGAAATTACTATGAATTCACAGTGAAACTCTATCATGAACTAACGGTGTTACAACTATCAGATCATTCTGAAGTCACGGTTAAATCATGGTAAAACGACGGTGAAATCACAGTGAAATTACTATGAATTCACTGTGGAACTATTGTGAACTCACGGTGTTATCTCTGTGAGACTACCATGAATCTACAGTGATACCACCACTAAACCATAGTGACGAAATGGCACAAAATCACTGTGAATTCACTATGAAATTACCGTGAACCCACAGTAGATTTACGGTGAAGACGATTTCACTGTGAATTCACTGTGATTTCATAGTAATTCCGAAACTGCGAGGGAGCATTTCGATATGACTGGAGTGATACCGACAGTGAGGGTTATGACGGAGACACTGAAGAATTATTGGATAATTTTCATAAAATTTTAGTCTTCAAATCTACAGCTGATAGAGATGAGAATAATTTGCAGTTCGTTAGTGATGAAAATTCTTTAAATGACGATAGTATTAGCTCTGAACCATTGACGGATGATGTAATCAATCAGAAAAATGTATCAAGTAAAGATGAAAATTCTGTTACGGAATGTTTTTTTAAGTTTTTTACAGAAGACATTTTGAAGGCAATTGTTGAGTGTACAAACACACATATTGCTGAGAGTAAGAATAATTTTTCAAGAGAAAGAGACTGTCAAGATATTAACATTGAAGAATTACGAGTTGTTATAGATCTTCTCATATTAACTGGGCTATTCAAATTAAATTCAAATTTAGATGATTTGTGGGAAAAAGGTGGTATTGGAGTCGAATTGTTCCGGCTAACAATGAACTTAAAAAGATTCAAATTTATACTACGCTATTTACACTTTTCAATCTATAGTAATTGCGAGTCAATAAAACTGGATAATAATCCAAATAAAATGGAAGAAATTATTGAAACGTTTAGGAAAAATTGTAAAGAAAATTTTGATGTCGGAAAATCTATTACTATAAGTCGAAAACTATTGACACATAAAAGTGATTCAGATAGAGCTGAAAATAAAGTTGATTTGTCTTCGGGTTTAATGATATATTATACGATGGACACAGATTACTATTATATTTCGCGACTGGAATTTTACGATAAAAAAAATTTCAATCGTTTAGAGGACAGCTATTCTAATCACCAAGATGCATTGTACTTCTTATTAAAGTTATATAATGAAAACATTAATGTTGTTTTAGATGAGAGTTGCAAAATGCTTGATCTAATTCTGAAAAATTCAGATTTTGTATGCCATGTTGATACTGAAAAGGT
This sequence comes from Cotesia glomerata, assembly GCF_020080835.1. NCBI lineage: Eukaryota > Metazoa > Arthropoda > Insecta > Hymenoptera > Braconidae > Cotesia > Cotesia glomerata. The sequence continues at coordinate 12,416,527 of NC_058162.1, forward strand.
TAACTTATTTATGACTGATGATATTTTAAATAAGTATACTGTCTTTGGACAGACAAAAAAACTTGTATTAAAACTGCTGTTTTTTATGATTGATATAGCGTGTTTAGATAGTTTTGTAATCTATCACGTGAACTTTAACAATAACTTGTCTCGAAAGCAATTTTTAAAAAAATTAGGCTTGGCTCTTGTTATTGATCACATTAAAATGCGAGCTACCAGTCAATATTTACCGAGAGAACTACGAGCTGAGGCTTGTATCCCTAGCGGATCCATTTACACGGTGTGCTACGGTGTAAACGCGGTGTAATAATAATTACACTCAGTTTACACCAAAAAAAAGATCAATTAACACCGTGTATTTGTGAAAAATTTACCAGTTATTGACACTTACAATACACTGAAAGTTTAACTCCTTATTTACATCATATGTACACCGACTTTCCCTACCCGGGAAAAAATGATCAGGACTGATCAGACCTGTTCATATCTGATCAGGCCAGAAATTAGACCTGAGCAGACCTGTTCATATCTGATCAGGCCTGAAATTAGACCTGAGCAGGCCTGTTCATGTATGATCAGGCGTGAAATTATACCTGATCAGACCTGTTCATGCCTGTTCATGTCTGAAGCATTAAATACGCTCAGACCTGATCAGACCTGTTCATGCCTGCTCATGTCTGTTCATGTCTGAAGCGTTAAATTCGTTCAGACCTGATCAGACCTGATCAGACCTGTTCATGCCTGCTCATGTCTGTTCATGTCTGAAGCGTTAAATCCGTTCAGACCTGTTCATGCCTGCTCATGCCTGTTCATGTCTGAAGCATTAAATACGCTCAGACCTGATCAGACCTGTTCATGCCTGCTCATGTCTGTTCATGTCTGAAGCGTTAAATACGTTCAGATCTGATCAGACCTGTTCATGCCTGCTCATGTCTGTTCATGTCTGAAGCCTTAAATACGCTCAGACCTGATCAGACCTGTCCATGTCTGATATCTAGCCAACACTGAGAGACAATTTTATTTAATAGTAATGAAATTTTATTACTATTTAATAAAACGTTTATTTGGCTAATCCCAAATAAAAATTTATTAAATATTAATTAAATTTCCTTAAATACTAATAAAAATTTTATTAAATACTAATAAATGTTTCTTAGTATGTAATGAATATTTATCTACATGTAATATAAAGAAAATTCATTAATCAACTAACTAACAAGTATTGATCAGTAATTAATTGAATAAATAATTAAGTAAAATTGAATTTTGTCGGAACTATATTTTGAAATACAAAGTCTACAACTGTTGTTATCCGAGTGGATGTTAATTTTTATGCACTTAAATTTAAAAATTTCACAAATGAATCGATAAGAGTTAGACATTATTTAATAAAATGAAAACAGAAGCAGAAAACCAGACAATGTAGGGACGCATTTGTTAAAAATAAAGACTATGATTTCATAAATTCAATCGAATATTTATTTATTTTTATTATTTAAAATCTCTACATGTGATTCGTCATGAAGTAAACAAATAGGTTAGGTTAGGATGTCTTGTTAAAAATCTTAATACTATTTATTAAAAGACTTTACTGTGAAAATATATTTGAATATATTATAATTAATTGATGAATATTAATTTTTTTTTTTTTTGAGATTATTTCTTTTAATGACTTAATATTCGTATTAATGACAGCAAACGAAAGCGTCGTTCGTGGTTATTTTAATAAACACATATTAGTATTTAAGAAAATTTTATTAAATACTTATGAAATTTTATTAAATACTAATATAATTTTATTTATATGAAATATAATTTTATTAATATTAACTAAATTTTTTTTCAAGTCCAAATAATTTGTTTTATTACTATTGAATAAAATTCTCTCTCAGTGTAGAACCATATGTTAATGGAGCGAAAAAAAATACATAGCCGTTCCGAATAAATCACTGTAATATATGATTAATTATTAATAATTAATAAATTAGGTATAGAACTCCGTTAACTATAAGGATAAATCATGTATAAAATTTGAATTACTTGAAGTAGCTCGAAAGATACTCTCAAGTTAAGATGAATCATTTGGTCAAGAGGTAAAGTGTCAGTCTGAAGAGCGCGAGGTGTACGGTTCGAATCCCCGTCGGCACCGATTTTTTTTTTTTTATGGACCTGATCGAGTCAGACATGAACAGATCTGATCAGACCTGAACATGCCTGGCCAGGTCTGATCAGACCCGGTCATTTTTCATACCTGATCAGACCTGAAGACTCATGCCTGTTCATGTCTGATCAGATCTGATCATTTTTTCCCGGGTATAGAATGATATTGAATGTATCCACGGAGACTACCTTGTGTGTACACTCGTTATGAATATTCTGTACATCTATAGTAAATGCACGGCTTATTCACATTGTAAGCATAACAAGTATTTACGGTAAAAAATAATTTGAAAATAGTTATTCTGTCAAAATTTTAATCAGATGAATATTAATGTAGGTCTCATGAAATATTTTGAATACTGTTCTTACACTGTGTGTACATCGCCTTTACGCCGCATGTGACCATCGTATTTACACTGTGTGTCTACGTTAACTAAAAATGGCAAACGATTTCATGGAATTCTATTAAAAATTGTACACTTTCAATTTCGAACAAAATTTATTGAATATTACTAATTTCAGTAAATTTTCATTGTTTAAAGAAAACCTTACAAATTTTCCTTGAAACAGGTGCACGGAATCATTTCTATATCAGATTACCCGGGAAAAAATGATCAGATCTGATCAGACATGAACAGGCATGAGTCTTCAGGTCTGATCAGGTATGAAAAATGACCGGGTCTGATCAGACCTGGCCAGGCATGTTCAGGTCTGATCAGATCTGTTCATGTCTGACTCGATCAGGTCCATAAAAAAAAAAAAAATCGGTGCCGACGGGGATTCGAACCGTACACCTCGCGCTCTTCAGACTGACACTTTACCTCTTGACCAAATGATTCATCTTAACTTGAGAGTATCTTTCGAGCTACTTCAAGTAATTCAAATTTTATACATGATTTATCCTTATAGTTAACGGAGTTCTATACCTAATTTATTAATTATTAATAATTAATCATATATTACAGTGATTTATTCGGAACGGCTATGTATTTTTTTTCGCTCCATTAACATATGGTTCTACACTGAGAGAGAATTTTATTCAATAGTAATAAAACAAATTATTTGGACTTGAAAAAAAATTTAGTTAATATTAATAAAATTATATTTCATATAAATAAAATTATATTAGTATTTAATAAAATTTCATAAGTATTTAATAAAATTTTCTTAAATACTAATATGTGTTTATTAAAATAACCACGAACGACGCTTTCGTTTGCTGTCATTAATACGAATATTAAGTCATTAAAAGAAATAATCTCAAAAAAAATTAATATTCATCAATTAATTATAATATATTCAAATATATTTTCACAGTAAAGTCTTTTAATAAATAGTATTAAGATTTTTTAACAAGACATCCTAACCTAACCTATTTGTTTACTTCATGACGAATCACATGTAGAGATTTTAAATAATAAAAATAAATAAATATTCGATTGAATTTATGAAATCATAGTCTTTATTTTTAACAAATGCGTCCCTACATTGTCTGGTTTTCTGCTTCTGTTTTCATTTTATTAAATAATGTCTAACTCTTATCGATTCATTTGTGAAATTTTTAAATTTAAGTGCATAAAAATTAACATCCACTCGGATAACAACAGTTGTAGACTTTGTATTTCAAAATATAGTTCCGACAAAATTCAATTTTACTTAATTATTTATTCAATTAATTACTGATCAATACTTGTTAGTTAGTTGATTAATGAATTTTCTTTTATATTACATGTAGATAAATATTCATTACATACTAAGAAACATTTATTAGTATTTAATAAAATTTTTATTAGTATTTAAGGAAATTTAATTAATATTTAATAAATTTTTATTTGGGATTAGCCAAATAAACGTTTTATTAAATAGTAATAAAATTTCATTACTATTAAATAAAATTGTCTCTCAGTGTTGGCTAGATATCAGACATGGACAGGTCTGATCAGGTCTGAGCGTATTTAAGGCTTCAGACATGAACAGACATGAGCAGGCATGAACAGGTCTGATCAGATCTGAACGTATTTAACGCTTCAGACATGAACAGACATGAGCAGGCATGAACAGGTCTGATCAGGTCTGAGCGTATTTAATGCTTCAGACATGAACAGGCATGAGCAGGCATGAACAGGTCTGAACGGATTTAACGCTTCAGACATGAACAGACATGAGCAGGCATGAACAGGTCTGATCAGGTCTGATCAGGTCTGAACGAATTTAACGCTTCAGACATGAACAGACATGAGCAGGCATGAACAGGTCTGATCAGGTCTGAGCGTATTTAATGCTTCAGACATGAACAGGCATGAACAGGTCTGATCAGGTATAATTTCACGCCTGATCATACATGAACAGGCCTGCTCAGGTCTAATTTCAGGCCTGATCAGATATGAACAGGTCTGCTCAGGTCTAATTTCTGGCCTGATCAGATATGAACAGGTCTGATCAGTCCTGATCATTTTTTCCCGGGTAGCTAGAAATTAATTTTTAGGAGTTTATAATTTAGCGAAAAATTCTCAAAGTGACCACTTTTTATATCTGTTTTTGAGAAAATTTTAAAAATAATGACAGATTTAGGTTTGATTGAATATGATGTCATTTGTTTTTTTTTCTTTCTACCTAAATCGAAAGAAGTCGAAGTAAAGAGTAGTCAATTTGGCGTTAAATACTTCCTATGTTAGATAGATATTATTTTGATTTTCACTTCGAGAATATTTGTATGCTAACATAGTTTTTAAGAAACAACACATGTAAGTTATAGAAGAATTTTTGATTATTGCAGTTATAAACTTTAAAGATCTTGAGGAATTCCGAAAAAAAAAAACATTTAAGATAAATTAGAAAATTTTTCTTCGATTTTCTCTAACGATATTTTAAAATATAAATTTTGTAGATAAAAAAAATTTTTTAAATAAAAAAAATGTTTTTTTAATTTATTTTTCAAAATTCATGATGTCTTCGCGAAAAAAGTTATTTAATTTATGAATTCATTACTTTTCTTTAGTTTTGCAGAAAAAATTTAGTAAATAAATTTTGAGAAACATTATTCAATTTAAAATATAAATTAACTTTGAAATTGACTCATTGGATGAGAATAACTTATATTTTTTTTTTTTGTGTTTGATAGTGAATGATCCGATCATGGAAATTTCTTAATTTGTATCTCTGGATTTATTTAGCTTATTTCGACTGTTGTTAGTAGATCAAATGAGTAGTCATATTACGTTAAGATTAAAGTTTTTGGAGAAATTCCTGTATGTATAGACCGATTGATTACGATAGAAAAATATATGAATGTGTTAGTAACAGAACGTTTATTATTTTAATAAAATTCAATACTGTTTTAGCTTCATGAAAAGATTACGTACTATTAGCATTTTATTTTCGATGTTTTTTTAGTGTTCCAACATACAAAACAAACATAATATATAGATACAAAAGGTACAAACATTAAAATTTATTCATGCAACAGTACAAGACCAAAAAAATAACTTATTTTTAATTTAAAATGACATTTTTCAAATTATTTTGATTTTTTTCATAATCAATAATAGTTTTGTTATAAAGCTTATCGTTATTAATAAATGCATATATAATCCTGTATATATTTTCATTTTTACTTTTCTAACTTGCAAAAATACAAAAATTAAAAAAAATAAAATTTTGATTAATAAAATTTTGCAGCCACTCTAATCTATAATAAACTGTTTGAGAATATTAATAATATAAAATATTTAAGAAGATTTCTAAAAAATTGGATTCGTATTTTATACGAACTAAAAGCACTCAATAATAACTGAAATAAACTATAGAATATTAAAGTTTTTAAATGAGATTATAATTATTTTTAAGGATAGATATATCTAATTTTTTTAACTACGTGGTCAAACAGTTTTTTGGTCTTGTTTATTACTCTTAGAAGACTTCTGTTGTCTTTTTCGACCGCTAACATTGGTACCTCCTTCTGTTGGGGGTAACTTTTGTTGTTCTCGCCACTGCTTTGCTTTTTCATTCCTGACTTTTTTTTGTTCCTCTGTCAGTAGTGGCCTTCTATCATTTTTTAACACTGCATCAATCCAGGATCTTATATTTTCAATACAATTATCTGGATTTTTTTTGTCAAAATTACGTCCTTTCTGGAGCAGCTTACAGATTTCTGTAAATAAAAGATTGAGTTAATTTTATTCTATAATGAGTTCAAATGCAATTTTTCATCTATTTGAGGAGTACCAACTAGTAGTAAATGAATGTGAGTAAATATTTATTATTGAATATTCAACAATGACACGATACAATTTTTTTTTTTTAATATTTTTAATAACGTTATTTTAAAGCCTAGGATTTAATATTACGAAAAAAAACATTCTACATCGTTATAAATCTCAACACCAGTAGTTTCTTACAGTTAATTTTTCTGTGAATTAAAAATTATTATTGATTGTATTATTTTCATTATTATTATTATTATTTTAATTTTATCGTTATGAATTCAAGTAGTTTAAACTTCGATATTTCTTTCCCTAGTTAGAAAAAAGATTTGAAAAAATTTTCTCAATGTAAAGTGCATATCTATATTGTAATAAAAATCAAATCTCTTTTAATTTTTTCAATCGATTTTAATCACTTTAAATGTTTTTTTAATCAGGGTTAAGAACGTTTTCACGATTTCTCGTAGGTAACATTCACTTAACAATAAATTTCTTTTAATAAAGGTTCAAGTCAATTAAAACAAAGAAAAAGCAATAGTTAAATTTGGTTTTTTATAAAAAATTTGCTCTGATTGAATCATTAAATTCAAAATATAATTTATTATCTATTAAATATGAATTGACTTAATTTTTTAGGTCAGTGTCACCATAATAAAAGAAAAATTTTAATAAGTATTAATTGTGGAATATTTATGTCTTTGAAATTTGCATCAACACTACACACTTTTGATCTTTTCAATTTCATCCTGTTGAATTGTAATTCTGTTAGCAGGCTTTCCCGCTCTATCTGACAAAACCAATCTTTTTCGGGTTTCAAGTGGCCAAAATGCTCTCAAAACATTATTTACACAATGTCTCATGGTTTTTACATCTTTAGCTTTGTAAAGCTGTTCAGCATCAAGATCTATTCCAAAAATTTTGATCTGTAAATTTACAATGAAACATTTTAGAGTGATTAATTTATATATTACCGATTCAATAAATATTTGAAATTCGGTAAATACATCACTTAGACAATTATCTTACTTAAGCTCTATCATCTTAGTTTATACTAAAGTCCATTGATTCAATTTTCAATTACTTTCAAATAAACTTCAAGTTTTATATTTGACTTTTTCATAACGTATATTTTAAGTAAGCTACTTTGAATAGCTTATGAGAAAGAAAAAATTTTAAAGAATATATTTTTTTATCAGCACAAAAGTATTTTATGATTAACGATAAAAAATATTATTTATCAACAACAAAATTGATTATTAATTACGATTATTAGGACATCTAAACAAAAATTTTCGATGTTAATATATCGCGTTCCAGATGCCGTAAGGGCGTATACCGGCAAAAGGTCTTGGTGAAAAGCCATAAGGGCGTATAAAAAATTTTTTTTCGGGAATCGACGTAGTTTCGTCTGAAACGTGCAGAAATGCTAAAACTTAATTTTATACGCCCTTATGGCTCCCGGGATCCACCCCGGACGCCATAAGGGCGTATAATAAAAATTCTGTTTTTTTTTTTTAAGTCCAAAAAAATGTTTAGTTTGTGGAAAAATTTTTTTTTGTATTTCTCGACGTTTCAGGTAAAAATAAGTTGAAAAATAAGCCGAAAAAAGAATTTTTTTTATACGCCCTTATGGTTCCCGGGTGCCATAAGGGCGTATAATTTTTATACGCCCTTATGGCATCTGTAACGCGATATTTCCACACACGAAAAAAATAAGAATTTTTCAATTTACTATATTAAAATTTCTGTAAAAGATTTTTTTACAAATTATCATGAATTTTGATTGTTTCTAAAAAGTATCCAAATATTTACCTTATTGTTGACAACCGGAGGTATCTCAAATTCTTCTTCATTATTCTTCGTATCTTTCTGTATTTGTAGCATATTTCCCATGAAATGTTTCCCAAATTCCTTAAAACACTGTTTTAACTGCGTGATACTCACAGTTACTGTTGGATTCTCCTGGTCAACGTTTGAATTATTTGTTTCTGGCCATAAATTAGAAAATAACTGGTCAAAAGGTTGATTATTTGATGTTGAACCATTCTCAGTTAAACCATTTTCAGCGTCATTTGGATCTTCGTTCTGATCATCGTTTAAAGATATTGCAGAATTATCTTCTTCTTCTTCTTCTTCTGGAATAATTGGTGATGATGCATAAATAGTATCCAAGTCAGCATCTACAACTGGCAGCGTTATTTCCAATAACTCATATTCACCATGGCCATCCAAATTATTTTCATCAATTCGCCGACTAGTTCCTGCGTTACTCTGGTCAGCTTGTCCCTCTTGCCTTGCCCGCAAATTTTCCAAATTTTCAAGTATTCTAGAGCCTTCATCTACATTTTGGGTGCTATTTGAACGTTCATCTGCATCATGATTGTCTTCACCATCGCCATCTTCATTGTCACTATGTTCGATGATTCGCTTGTCTACTGTTTTGTTGGAAATAGATCTCGGCTATTAAAAATTAAAGGTTATAATATAAACAATGGATTTATGCAAATTAAAAAAAAAATTATGTTGATTTGTGTAAATGTTTTATGTTACTTTCTAGTCATAGGATATTAAAAATTTTTTAATTTGGTTCAAATTCTATAACTTTTAGATAGCTGCTTGAAATAAAAGTAATAAATTTTTATAAAATTTTTTTCTTTCAAACTAAGTCTTTCTATTGTCCCTGGGACAATGCATTGTGTTACCAAAGTTTCACATAAAAAATATTGTAATCAACTTATCACTATGTGTTTCTATCACTACGAAATTCAGTTATGTAATTGAAACAATTCTATATTATATAAAAAGTAATGTATTAACTTCTAGCTAATTTTTTATGATTGAAACTCACGATTTACCTTTACATAATTCACAAAAGCGCCATCCTCTCGACTGAAAACATCCTTCGTAGCCTGATTAATCTTTTTCTGAAAAAATAAATATTGTTAGTATTTTTTATCTTCATGAACTGTTATAAAAATATAAGCCTTCATAAACTATAATTTTTAAACTGACCTTTTTTAAATTGACATCCTGTTTCTCTGAAATTGTGATTCGCCTTTTTTTAGCGCCATTGCTCTCAGGTCCATCAACGATAGACAAACTTTTTCTAACTTTCAATTTTTTATCTAATTGTATAGATTGCTTTAGAGTTTCCATATCATCTGTGAATAAGAAATCATTGATAAATTATTTTAGTTAGAAATTGTTTGATAACAATAAATTGTTGTTTATTATTTGAACTACTGCTCCCGGAGTGTTTAACTACTGCGGCTTGTCAGAATTGATTGTTCAACTACTACTCCTTTCATAGTCTATCTTAAAAACGTTGTCAAAATATAAATAATCAATCATCAGCGTTATTTTGCGCTTCAATCAATTCAAAATTGCTTATATTTTCGTGAAAATTACTAATTTGAACTAATAATTAAATCTTTATAGATTAAAAGTAGGGTCAAATACGTTTTACTTTGAAACCTGTTCAACTACTGGGTACTTTACCTTATATATCTTACAATTTTTCAGATTTAGGAGTTACTTCAAAACACCACATTCATGGAGTAGTGACTTGAAATATTTGTATTATCTTTCCCATTGTTTTTAATGAGAGTTATAACCTTACAGCGTTCGAAATTTAACATAGATTTTTTTTGGTTGCATAAATCTTTGAATTTTTTAACACGATAGTTAATTATCACGAAAAGCGTGCGAAATATTTTTTATCAGTTTGCTTCAGTAACTTAGAGAGGTTTTATTACGATATATTTAAGTTATATTAAGAAATTATTTTTGGCTTCTTTGCTAGTGTTTTTTGAATACATAAAAGAGTTCAGGATTTTAATGTCCACTAAAAAAAAAATTTAGGGACGAATTTCTTTGAATTTTTTTATTAATTCTATAATTTAAAATATTTATCTCGCGCGCGTGATTAAAAAAAGAGATTTGAAAAGATTCGAAATGGCTCAAAACAATTAAAAAAGATTCAACTTGACGAATATATAGATATACATTTTGCATTGGTTGGATCATTTTCAATATTTTTTTATAATAAGGGGGTTGTTTAATTTCAAATTTAATTTATTATTAAAATTTTTATTGCTCTGTTCTAAATTATTTATGCCTCAATAAAATTGATAAATAATTATTATCTATATTTAATTAGTTCATTGCTTAATTACTGTTTAAATAAATTCCCACAATGCCAACTTGTCAAGAATGTCAAAATGTACTCACATCTATAAAAAGTCTCTTTGTACATATTTCTACGTAGCATCCAGAATCGAAAGATAAGTATGAGCGTGGTTGCCATACAACGTATGATGAGAAAACGTATTTAGGAAATAAACAATCAGGAAACACCCAACAACTTAAATTTCTCTTCACCGCAAAAATTAGTAGCTAAATTGTACAGTCATTGAAGGTTACCATAAAATTTTCTGCAAACTTTAATTAAGGTCATGCAGTGTTTTTTTGAGGGTTCTTTATGAGGAATACTGTAGTCAAAAGTTAACAGCACTCTTAGTAAACTGAAATGCCTAGCATAAGAACAAAAGGAAATTAACGACGTTAATGATTAAAAGAATCCATTTCCGCATATTCATTCTGAATATGCTCTTTTAAATTATTTTAGCAGTCTTGGTACATTTGTAAAGCCGAAATCTTACGCCATAGAACGGACTTTTGTCATCACAAAATCAAAATCGGGCAGTCGAGAAAAATACATAGGAATATGTAATCAGAGTATTCTACATAGAAAGTCATTGAGAAATTTTTTTGGACAAAATTATTTTGAAGTTATTACAACATCTATGTCAAAATTAATGTAAAATTAAAAAATTATTAGAAATTATGTAAAATGTAAACCTTTTAAGCAGAAATTATTAACATATAAAACTGATAATACTGTCTCTCCATTCAACTTAGCTGAAGATGATACAGAACAGAATGACGCCTTTAGTTCTCAGTCAGAGAAAATAATGACACTATATGCTTCAATACCGTTTACCTCCTGAATCCCGATCACATCAATAATTCGTGGGCTCGTATGAAGAGAAATAAAACTAACAGAACTATAAATATTTAATATCCTCTTATTAATGAAATTAAGTATTCAGAAGAAAAAAGAATTGATATACAGACAGACAAAAGTATAAAGCACATATTTTATTTTGGGCTCAATCCAAGATGATAATCTTGGTCCGCACGAGTAACTGTCTTCGTAGAATCCTTTGTGTTAAATAATTACTGCTGATTTTTTAAAATGGATAAAGAAACTTGCAAAACTGCTGTAAATATTCTACCTGGATGGAAATGCACAAAGAAGAAGTACGACTCAGACTTTTTATTAAGTAATATCTCCAAAACCGTCATAAAAGAAAAATGTATCTTCAACAAAAAACAGACTCTTTTCACGCTGTTGAAAATTATAGCATTGATGAAATGCATGACATTAAATAAGGTGTATAGGCAATGATGACTATAAGTTTTTTTTAGGCAGTAACTATTGAAAAAAGTAAATTTTATGCTTTTCCTTTGATCGAACGATCGTTTAATGTAGTTCAATTACGGACCAATTCACAACTTAAACAAGCTCCACCTGATAATAAAAGAAAATTCCAAACTAAAATTGACTGCAACTGAATTTACCAACTTTATTAAATTTTTAGGAATTTCGGTAGAAGATTGAATACCAGAAACTAATCCATACTGGAACTTGTATTCATTACTAAGAGAAATTTTGGATTTTCATTTAGCAAAAAAATTACTATAGAGCAAATATCTAATTTCAACTGTATAAGTCATAACCAGTCACCCGTGATAACATTCTTTATATCAAGTTAACTAATAATTATTTGAAGCCCAAACCTCACTATAGCGAATTATAATTCACATGTAAGTGAACAGAGTGGACCAGTAATTAATTTTTCAGGCATACAACCAGAGTCAAAACATACAAATTTAACATCGTATGTTACTGTCTGTAAATCTCGAGTTGATTAATGTTAGTGTCTCAAAAGTTAACGTCAGTGTCTTTAATTGTGTACACGTTGCAAGCGTTTCCAGAGAATGATAGGTCAACTTTCACAACACAGCATAAGTTGTTGCAGTAACTTTATTAAAATTTATTCAACTAGAAAATCGAGCGCGCATAGCGCGCTTCTGTCAAAATATTTATTATCGACAATTCAACTAATCAATATTTTTATAAATTATATTCATTAATATATAACCGTTGCTATGGTAATCGTTGCAATAGTAACCGTTGTCATGGTAACTGTTGCCAAAGTGGCTACCATAGCAACGAAAAGTGACATCAATGAAAATGTGACATCAACTTTTTAATAAAGGATTTCGCGATATTTGATGAATTTGAATAAAACTGTACCAAGATTTATAAACCCATTAGTATAAAATCTTAGACTAAATATTTTATAAGAAAACAATTATCAAAGCGACACAAATTAAGATTTGTTACGATAAGTATCATTTATGTTTTTTTAATAAAATAGAATTAAATTGAAATAGTTATCTAAAGAAAACTCTGAATAATAATTTAAAATTCGGATAAAGATTTTCGATACGCTTTTACATAACAGCTTAGTATAACAACCAATTCTACTGTAATTAAACTAACAACAAACCCAGCGTTAAATAAAAGTACAGCTTTTATATTTTGACTTCAATAGCATAAATTTACGCCTGAAAAAATGAAAAGAATACTTACTTCTTCCAAGAATCCATCGGGAAGAAGCTGCAGCAATTTATCTTTAGGATACAATTTTCGATGATTTTCTATTTTTTTCTTATTCCTCTTAAAAATAGCTGTCCGTGATTTTCCTTGATTCCCATTCATTATAAAATAAATTAGGTTCCTAAAATAAAATAAAAATTGTTTTATAATTATATTGATTATTATCATAAATATTTATTTAAAATAAATTTAATCATAATTGAGATTAATAAAACTACAGAAATTATGATCACAATTAACTAGATTGATGAAATGAGAAAAAAAAATATATTTCTGCTTTGAGAAAACAACTAAAAAAGTTGAAAGATAGCGATATTTAGCTGTCTCTTATATTATAAAATTTTTATTGTAGTACGAGAAAATCCAAATACACGTATAATCTTGATTATAAGTTTTTGACAATATTTTAAAATAGTTTGACAATAACGGAAGAAAAAAATCACCAGCTACCTTTATGTTCTTAAAATCAAATAGAATTTTTTTATATTGTTGTTCGAGTTTATTCATATATCGCGTTCCAGATGCCATAAGGGCGTATACCGGCAAAAGGTCCTGGTGAAAAGCCATAAGGGCGTATAAAAAATTTTTTTTCGGGAATCGACGTAGTTTCGTCTGAAACGTGCAGAAATGCTGAAATTGAATTTTATACGCCCTTATGGCTCCCGGGATCCACCCCGGACGCCATAAGGGCGCATAATAAAAATTCTGTTTTTTTTCTAAGTCCAAAAAAATGTTTAGTTTGTGGAAAAATTTTTTTTTGTATTTCTCGACGTTTCAGGTAAAAATAAGTTGATTCCAAAAAAAAATTTTTTTTGTACGCCCTTATGGCATCCGAGGTGGGTCCCGGAAGCCATAAGGGCATATAAATAGTATATTACACACCTGTGGCAAGAAAATGAGAAATGTCTCAGAACACATATATGTTGCCCGAGGCGAAGCCGAGGTCGACATATATGTGATCTGAGATATTTATTATTTTCCTGCCATAGGTTTGTATACTATTTTTCTCACCTTCGGGCGGAAAGCGTCAACTTTCGTCCCGCTGCGCTAAACGAAAATGCCGCTTTCCGCCTCCGTCGAGGAGAAAAATTGTATACACACCACGGGCAGTAAATAAGAAAGCCTCAGATTACATGTTTGTTGACCTCGGCTTCGCCTCGGGCAACATATATGTGGTCTGAGATATTTATTATTTTCCTGCCATAGGTTTGTATACTATTTTTCTGTCCGACAGAGGCGGAAAGCGGCAATTTCGTTTAGCGCAGGAAAGCTGCCACTTTCCGCCTGGAGGGCAGAAATAGTATATTATACATCTAGGGCAGTAAAATAAGAAATGTCTCAGATCACATGTAATTGTTGGCCGAGGCGAAGCCGAGGTCAACAAACATGTGATCTGAGGCTTTCTTATTTACTTCCCGAGGAGTGTATACTATTTTTTTGTCCGACGAAGGCGGAAAGCGGCAACTTAGTTTAGCGCAGCGGGACGAAAGTTGCCACTTTCCGCCCGGAGGGCAAAAAAATTATTTTTCTGCCCTCCAGGCGGAAAGTGGCAACTTTCGGCCCGCTGCGCTAAACGAAATTGCCGCTTTCCGCCTCTGTCGGACAGAAAAATAGTATACAAACCTATGGCAGGAAAATAATAAATATCTCAGATCACATATATGTCGACCTCGGCTTCGCCTCGGGCAACATATATGTGTTCTGAGACATTTCTCATTTTCTTGCCACAGGTGTGTAATATACTATTTTTGCCCTCCGGGCGGAAAGTGGTAACTTTCGTCCCACTGCGCTAAACAAAGTTACCGCTTTCCGCCTTCGTCGGACAAAAAAATAGCATACAAACCTATGACAAGCCCTTGGAAAGTAAAAAAGAAAACCTTAGATCACATGTTTGTCGACCTCGGCTTCGCCTCGGCCAACAATTACATGTGATCTGAGGCTTTTCTTATTTTCCTTCTCAAGGGGTGTAATATACTATTTTTTTCGGGAATCAACGTATTTTTGTATGAAACGTGCAGAAATGCAAAAAAAAATTTTTTTTCAAATTAAAAATTTTTTTGGACTTAGAAAAAAAATAGAATTTTTATTATGCGCCCTTATGGCATCTGTAACGCGATATATCTGACGTTTTAGGTGATTAATTTATTATTGTTTAAAGTGTGTACGTTAATAATAAAATCTTATTTGAGATAGATACAACACTGAATCTATAAAAAATAAAAGTAAATAACTAAATTATACTAATAAAATACATTAAATTTAATGCTTTATTAAAAAGTACAAAAATTAGCTATTAAAATTTAAGAAAAATAATTGTCAATGACAAGCCATGTTAGATGAGAAAATTAAAATAAAGTGCATTTAAAACAATTTCATTGTAACGAAACTTGTGTTTAGAGAATTTTATGTAATAATTTTTATCCAAAAGTAAGATTTTTTTTTCAAATTATTCGATTAAAATTGGTAGCTTATAATTCAACTTACCTTTTGATCTAAATTTAATTGTCCAGAATTTTCAAGATGCTTATCACAACTCAATATTTTTCACAATAATAATAATAACTAAAAAGTTAAAATTATGCCACGTTAAACAGTACTATTTCAACGATGGAGAAATTATTCGGATATAATATTTAACATTTAATGAAAACTAAACGTTTTTCAAAATGGCTAACACAAATATCTCTAGACGCGTTCAGTATGTACTACGTTGTACTTCTGGATGGCAGAATAACTTTTGGATTGAGTACTGGTGTCGGGACAAAATGGTTAAATGCGCATGAGCTAAGTTTACTGCGCATGTCGTCGTAAGCATGAGACTTGAGATTGTAGATGTGTTAGTGTTAGTGTATCAAGAGGAATATTCTCGAAGAATCCAGCCATTATTTGAGAGCGCGCAAAGTTGAAGACACTTGGAATTATCTGTTGAATCTGTTAATTATTTATTGCGTTGTAGTGAATTCGTCATATATTTTTAATTAAGTGTTGATTGTAAGTGGTAAACAGTACACATTACTTAATAAAAAAAAAAGTATCGTATCAAAAGAAGGTAAGTTCGTCATGTTTTTGTATTAATATAGTGAATGTAGAAAACAAAAAAAATTTTCTGAATTTAAAATAATTAAAGATATTAAATTTATAGAAAATACGCCCAAAGATTTTTTGATTCTCTGATCATGCATTTTTTTATCATTAATTGTCCAGTATAAAATTATTGAACAATTACAAAAATTAATTAATGTCTACTACATTCAGCCATTTATTATTGTTTGTTGTAACAATCACAACCATACTAGATACACGCATATAAATATTCAAATATATCGCGTTCCAGATGCCATAAGGGCGTATACCGGCAAAAGGTCCTGATGAAAAGCCATAAGGGCGTATAAAAAATTTTTTTTCGGGAATCGCGACGTAGTTTCGTCTGAAACGTGCAGAAATGCTAAAACTGAATTTTATACGCCCTTATGGCTCCTGGGACCCACCTCGGATGCCATAAGGGCGTATAGAAAAAATTTTTTTTTGGGAATCAACTTATTTTTACCTGAAACGTCGAGAAATACAAAAAAAAATTTTTTTTGAAAATTTGATTTTTATTTAGTCCAAAAAAAACTTTTAGTTCGAAGAAAATTTTTTTTTTGCATTTCTACACGTTTCATACAAAAATACGTCGATTCCCAAAAAAAAATTTTTTTATACGCCCTTATGGCTCCCGGGACCCACCTCGGATGCCATAAGGGCGTATAAAAAAAATTTTTTTTCGGGAATCAACGTATTTTTGTATGAAACGTGCAGAAATGCAAAAAAAAATTTTTTTTCAAACTAAACATTTTTTTTGGACTTAGAAAAAAAACAGAATTTTTATTATACGCCCTTATGGTTCCCGGGTGCCATAAGGGCGTATAATTTTTATACGCTCTTATGGTTCCCGGGTGCCATAAGGGCGTATAATTTTTATACGCCCTTATGGCATCTGTAACGCGATATAATGAAATTTATATATAATAATAAGTCTTTTATTTATATATAAATTTCATTATATCGCGTTACAGATGCCATAAGGGCGTATAAAAATTATACGCCTATGGACATAAAACGCTATACGCACCCATAGCGCAAATACTGTTTTCTAAGTCCAAAAATGTTTGGTTGAAAAAAATTTTGCATTTCTGCGTTTCATACGAAATATCCCGTTGATTCCCGAAAAAAAATTTTTATACGCCCTTATGGAATCGACGGCCACGGCGTAAATTTTGCCACTTATGGCATATTTGGAACGGGACTAAAATCAGTATTTCTCGTTTCAGCGAAACTATGGCATCCGAGGTCAAGTCGGGAATGCTACGCGGGCATGCGCAGTGTACGCCAATAATGGTATTTGCTGGCTTAATGATATGGCGCCATGATCAGCGCTGAGGCGTGACCTATAAATTTAATATCTTTAATTATTTTAAATTCAGAAAATTTTTTTTGTTTTCTACATTCACTATATTAATACAAAAACATGACGAACTTACCTTCTTTTGATACGATACTTTTTTTTTTATTAAGTAATGTGTACTGTTTACCACTTACAATCAACACTTAATTAAAAATATATGACGAATTCACTACAACGCAATAAATAATTAACAGATTCAACAGATAATTCCAAGTGTCTTCAACTTTGCGCGCTCTCAAATAATGGCTGGATTCTTCGAGAATATTCCTCTTGATACACTAACACTAACACATCTACAATCTCAAGTCTCATGCTTACGACGACATGCCAGTGCAGCCAGATCGTGGGTAGAAGTTACCCTTTCCCTAGACCTCTACCCACACGCCACACAATGATACACTACTGTATCCGTGAGCGAGCAGCGTCGATGTTGCTCGGAAGGAGCCGAGAGCGACCGAAGTCCGTTGCCCCTCGCGCGCCAAAGTTCCACCACCAAACCGCCAGCATTTACTCCAATACATGGAAGCTGAGCACGTTCGTGAGTCGGCAAGCCAAAAGTGAGGCTTGGAAAAAAATGAAGTCAGCGCGAGGATCCTCGCGTGTGACGTCATGCGTCAAATTTTTTATGTTTTCAGGTTCTTCTTTTATAAATTATAAATTATAATAATAATAATAATAATAATTATTATTATTATTATTATTTATCATTAATAATTGTTATTACGGTTAATTCTTACTTGGAATTCCTAAATGCAAGTTAAATATAAATTACCACTATGTCCCTGTAAGATGCCTTGATAGGCGCGCGGCAAATTTTTTGGCTCGGGTGCCTAAAGTACCGGGTTCGAGAACTCGGCAATTTTTTTTTTTTATTTTTTTTTAAACAAAAATATTTTTTATTTTGTTTTTTTAATACAAATTATTGTTATTACTTGTTTTTTTTGCTTATAATTAAATATTTACACAAGCAAACGTATAAAATTTATTATTAAAATTGTAATTATTGTTTTATTGTTATTCTTACTATTATTATTATTATTGTTATCATTATCATTATTATTATTGTTAATATTATGGTTAATAGTTAATGATAACTTGAAATTCCTAAACGCAATTTAAATATAAGTTTACTCATAGTCAGTAAGCTGCCTTGATAGGCGCGCGGTAAATCTTTTGGCTCGGGTGCCTAAAGTACCGGGTTCGAGAACTCGGCAATATTTTTTTTTTTTTTTTTTTTCAAACAAAAATTTTTTTTATTTTGTTTTTTTAATACAAATTATTGTTATTACAATGCCTTTCAATGATTCGTACCGGTCAAGAATTTTACGGAAAATGGAAACATCAAAATTTGGCCAACTCTAAATAAAGAGATCACTAAGTAAAAAATTTATATAAATATTATATTAGAAATAATAAAAAAATTATTTGTCTAAATAAGGATAATTCAAAATTTCGATATCAATAAAGGTAGTAATGTAAAAATTTAGTCACCAGAAAAATTGGAATTATTTTAAAAAAGATAAGCATAAAATTATAAAATTTAAAAATAAGATATCTATGAAATTAGACAAATCATAAAACAAACAAGTGAAATGACAGATATTTAAAAAAATGGAGAAGAATAAATTTAGACAAGTTAATAAAAAGACAACTGAAAATTTAGAAATATAAAAAAATTGACAGTTTTAATTATTCGTAAACTTAAAAAATATCCATCTCTAAATATAGACCAGTAAATTTAGATATCTTTAATTTTGGACATCTCTAAATATTTACAATTTTTAACAAAGACGATTAAAAACATAGTAATCATACAAAATAAGTACTAAGAAATTTAAAATACAAAAGATAGCTAAAAATTAATTAATTTTCCTGTGACCGCTGCTCCAGGAAGTTATAAAGTTATTTGCGATCAATTGTCCTGTTATTTTTAAAACACACCAAGATTTTGCTTTTAATCTTAGTAAAAAATATTTTCGAGGACTCGGAACTACCAACAGCTCCTGTGACCGCTGCTCCAAGAAGTTGTAAAGTTATTTGCGTTCAATTGTCCTGTAATCTAAAAAATACACCAAGATTTTGCTTTTAATCTTGGTAAAAAATATTTATGTAGACCCGAAACTGCCAACAGCTCCTGTGACCGCTGTTCCAGGAAGTTGTAGGTTATTTTTGATCGATTGTCTTTTAGACAACCTCTTTTAGACAGAGTAAAATCTCTGTCGGTTTTTAAAATTACAGGACAATCGATCGCAAATAACTTTACAACTTCCTAAGGCAGCGGTGAGAGTTTAAGTTTACGAATAATTAAAACTGTCAATTTTTTTATATTTCTAAATTTTCAGTTGTCTTTTTATTAACTTGTCTAAATTTATTCTTCTCCATTTTTTTAAATATCTGTCATTTCACTTGTTTGTTTTATGATTTGTCTAATTTCATAGATATCTTATTTTTAAATTTTATAATTTTATGCTTATCTTTTTTAAAATAATTCCAATTTTTCTGGTGACTAAATTTTTACATTACTACCTTTATTGATATCGAAATTTTGAATTATCCTTATTTAGACAAATAATTTTTTTATTATTTCTAATATAATATTTATATAGATTTTTTACTTAGTGATCTCTTTATTTAGAGTTGGCCAAATTTTGATGTTTCCATTTTCCGTAAAATTCTTGACCGGTACGAATCATTGAAAGGCATTGTAATAACAATAATTTGTATTAAAAAAACAAAATAAAAAAAATTTTTGTTTGAAAAAAAAAAAAAAACCATTGCCGAGTTCTCGAACCCGGTACTTTAGGCACCCGAGCCAAAAGATTTACCGCGCGCCTATCAAGGCAGCTTACTGACTATGAGTAAACTTATATTTAAATTGCGTTTAGGAATTTCAAGTTATCATTAACTATTAACCATAATATTAACAATAATAATAATGATAATGATAACAATAATAATAATAATAGTAAGAATAACAATAAAACAATAATTACAATTTTAATAATAAATTTTATACGTTTGCTTGTGTAAATATTTAATTATAAGCAAAAAAAAAAAAAAACAAGTAATAACAATAATTTGTATTAAAAAAACAAAATAAAAAATATTTTTGTTTAAAAAAAAATAAAAAAAAAAAATTGCCGAGTTCTCGAACCCGGTACTTTAGGCACCCGAGCCAAAAAATTTGCCGCGCGCCTATCAAGGCATCTTACAGGGACATAGTGGTAATTTATATTTAACTTGCATTTAGGAATTCCAAGTAAGAATTAACCGTAATAACAATTATTAATGATAAATAATAATAATAATAATAATAATTATTATTATTATTATTATAATTTATAATTTATAAAAGAAGAACCTGAAAACATAAAAAATTTGACGCATGACGTCACACGCGAGGATCCTCGCGCTGACTTCATTTTTTTCCAAGCCTCACTTTTGGCTTGCCGACTCACGAACGTGCTCAGCTTCCATGTATTGGAGTAAATGCTGGCGGTTTGGTGGTGGAACTTTGGCGCGCGAGGGGCAACGGACTTCGGTCGCTCTCGGCTCCTTCCGAGCAACATCGACGCTGCTCGCTCACGGATACAGTAGTGTATCATTGTGTGGCGTGTGGGTAGAGGTCTAGGGAAAGGGTAACTTCTACCCACGATCTGGCTGCACTGCGACATGCGCAGTAAACTTAGCTCATGCGCATTTAACCATTTTGTCCCGACACCAGTACTCAATCCAAAAGTTATTCTGCCATCCAGAAGTACAACGTAGTACATACTGAACGCGTCTAGAGATATTTGTGTTAGCCATTTTGAAAAACGTTTAGTTTTCATTAAATGTTAAATATTATATCCGAATAATTTCTCCATCGTTGAAATAGTACTGTTTAACGTGGCATAATTTTAACTTTTTAGTTATTATTATTATTGTGAAAAATATTGAGTTGTGATAAGCATCTTGAAAATTCTGGACAATTAAATTTAGATCAAAAGGTAAGTTGAATTATAAGCTACCAATTTTAATCGAATAATTTGAAAAAAAAATCTTACTTTTGGATAAAAATTATTACATAAAATTCTCTAAACACAAGTTTCGTTACAATGAAATTGTTTTAAATGCACTTTATTTTAATTTTCTCATCTAACATGGCTTGTCATTGACAATTATTTTTCTTAAATTTTAATAGCTAATTTTTGTACTTTTTAATAAAGCATTAAATTTAATGTATTTTATTAGTATAATTTAGTTATTTACTTTTATTTTTTATAGATTCAGTGTTGTATCTATCTCAAATAAGATTTTATTATTAACGTACACACTTTAAACAATAATAAATTAATCACCTAAAACGTCAGATATATCGCGTTACAGATGCCATAAGGGCGCATAATAAAAATTCTATTTTTTTTCTAAGTCCAAAAAAATTTTTAATTTGAAAAAAAATTTTTTTTTGCATTTCTGCACGTTTCATACAAAAATACGTTGATTCCCGAAAAAAATAGTATATTACACCCCTTGAGAAGGAAAATAAGAAAAGCCTCAGATCACATGTAATTGTTGGCCGAGGCGAAGCCGAGGTCGACAAACATGTGATCTAAGGTTTTCTTTTTTACTTTCCAAGGGCTTGTCATAGGTTTGTATGCTATTTTTTTGTCCGACGAAGGCGGAAAGCGGTAACTTTGTTTAGCGCAGTGGGACGAAAGTTACCACTTTCCGCCCGGAGGGCAAAAATAGTATATTACACACCTGTGGCAAGAAAATGAGAAATGTCTCAGAACACATATATGTTGCCCGAGGCGAAGCCGAGGTCGACATATATGTGATCTGAGATATTTATTATTTTCCTGCCATAGGTTTGTATACTATTTTTCTGTCCGACAGAGGCGGAAAGCGGCAATTTCGTTTAGCGCAGCGGGCCGAAAGTTGCCACTTTCCGCCTGGAGGGCAGAAAAAATTTTTTTTGCCCTCCGGGCGGAAAGTGGCAACTTTCGTCCCGCTGCGCTAAACTAAGTTGCCGCTTTCCGCCTTCGTCGGACAAAAAAATAGTATACACTCCTCGGGAAGTAAATAAGAAAGCCTCAGATCACATGTTTGTTGACCTCGGCTTCGCCTCGGCCAACAATTACATGTGATCTGAGACATTTCTTATTTTACTGCCCTAGATGTATAATATACTATTTCTGCCCTCCAGGCGGAAAGTGGCAACTTTCGGCCCGCTGCGCTAAACGAAATTGCCGCTTTCCGCCTCTGTCGGACAGAAAAATAGTATACAAACCTATGGCAGGAAAATAATAAATATCTCAGACCACATATATGTTGCCCGAGGCGAAGCCGAGGTCAACAAACATGTAATCTGAGGCTTTCTTATTTACTGCCCGTGGTGTGTATACAATTTTTCTCCTCGACGGAGGCGGAAAGCGGCATTTTCGTTTAGCGCAGCGGGACGAAAGTTGACGCTTTCCGCCCGAAGGTGAGAAAAATAGTATACAAACCTATGGCAGGAAAATAATAAATATCTCAGATCACATATATGTCGACCTCGGCTTCGCCTCGGGCAACATATATGTGTTCTGAGACATTTCTCATTTTCTTGCCACAGGTGTGTAATATACTATTTATATGCCCTTATGGCTTCCGGGACCCACCTCGGATGCCATAAGGGCGTACAAAAAAAATTTTTTTTTGGAATCAACTTATTTTTACCTGAAACGTCGAGAAATACAAAAAAATTTTTCCACAAACTAAACATTTTTTTGGACTTAGAAAAAAAACAGAATTTTTATTATGCGCCCTTATGGCGTCCGGGGTGGATCCCGGGAGCCATAAGGGCGTATAAAATTCAATTTCAGCATTTCTGCACGTTTCAGACGAAACTACGTCGATTCCCGAAAAAAAATTTTTTATACGCCCTTATGGCTTTTCACCAGGACCTTTTGCCGGTATACGCCCTTATGGCATCTGGAACGCGATATATGAATAAACTCGAACAACAATATAAAAAAATTCTATTTGATTTTAAGAACATAAAGGTAGCTGGTGATTTTTTTCTTCCGTTATTGTCAAACTATTTTAAAATATTGTCAAAAACTTATAATCAAGATTATACGTGTATTTGGATTTTCTCGTACTACAATAAAAATTTTATAATATAAGAGACAGCTAAATATCGCTATCTTTCAACTTTTTTAGTTGTTTTCTCAAAGCAGAAATATATTTTTTTTTCTCATTTCATCAATCTAGTTAATTGTGATCATAATTTCTGTAGTTTTATTAATCTCAATTATGATTAAATTTATTTTAAATAAATATTTATGATAATAATCAATATAATTATAAAACAATTTTTATTTTATTTTAGGAACCTAATTTATTTTATAATGAATGGGAATCAAGGAAAATCACGGACAGCTATTTTTAAGAGGAATAAGAAAAAAATAGAAAATCATCGAAAATTGTATCCTAAAGATAAATTGCTGCAGCTTCTTCCCGATGGATTCTTGGAAGAAGTAAGTATTCTTTTCATTTTTTCAGGCGTAAATTTATGCTATTGAAGTCAAAATATAAAGCTGTACTTTTATTTAACGCTGGGTTTGTTGTTAGTTTAATTACAGTAGAATTGGTTGTTATACTAAGCTGTTATGTAAAAGCGTATCGAAAATCTTTATCCGAATTTTAAATTATTATTCAGAGTTTTCTTTAGATAACTATTTCAATTTAATTCTATTTTATTAAAAAAACATAAATGATACTTATCGTAACAAATCTTAATTTGTGTCGCTTTGATAATTGTTTTCTTATAAAATATTTAGTCTAAGATTTTATACTAATGGGTTTATAAATCTTGGTACAGTTTTATTCAAATTCATCAAATATCGCGAAATCCTTTATTAAAAAGTTGATGTCACATTTTCATTGATGTCACTTTTCGTTGCTATGGTAGCCACTTTGGCAACAGTTACCATGACAACGGTTACTATTGCAACGATTACCATAGCAACGGTTATATATTAATGAATATAATTTATAAAAATATTGATTAGTTGAATTGTCGATAATAAATATTTTGACAGAAGCGCGCTATGCGCGCTCGATTTTCTAGTTGAATAAATTTTAATAAAGTTACTGCAACAACTTATGCTGTGTTGTGAAAGTTGACCTATCATTCTCTGGAAACGCTTGCAACGTGTACACAATTAAAGACACTGACGTTAACTTTTGAGACACTAACATTAATCAACTCGAGATTTACAGACAGTAACATACGATGTTAAATTTGTATGTTTTGACTCTGGTTGTATGCCTGAAAAATTAATTACTGGTCCACTCTGTTCACTTACATGTGAATTATAATTCGCTATAGTGAGGTTTGGGCTTCAAATAATTATTAGTTAACTTGATATAAAGAATGTTATCACGGGTGACTGGTTATGACTTATACAGTTGAAATTAGATATTTGCTCTATAGTAATTTTTTGCTAAATGAAAATCCAAAATTTCTCTTAGTAATGAATACAAGTTCCAGTATGGATTAGTTTCTGGTATTCAATCTTCTACCGAAATTCCTAAAAATTTAATAAAGTTGGTAAATTCAGTTGCAGTCAATTTTAGTTTGGAATTTTCTTTTATTATCAGGTGGAGCTTGTTTAAGTTGTGAATTGGTCCGTAATTGAACTACATTAAACGATCGTTCGATCAAAGGAAAAGCATAAAATTTACTTTTTCAATAGTTACTGCCTAAAAAAACTTATAGTCATCATTGCCTATACACCTTATTTAATGTCATGCATTTCATCAATGCTATAATTTTCAACAGCGTGAAAAGAGTCTGTTTTTTGTTGAAGATACATTTTTCTTTTATGACGGTTTTGGAGATATTACTTAATAAAAAGTCTGAGTCGTACTTCTTCTTTGTGCATTTCCATCCAGGTAGAATATTTACAGCAGTTTTGCAAGTTTCTTTATCCATTTTAAAAAATCAGCAGTAATTATTTAACACAAAGGATTCTACGAAGACAGTTACTCGTGCGGACCAAGATTATCATCTTGGATTGAGCCCAAAATAAAATATGTGCTTTATACTTTTGTCTGTCTGTATATCAATTCTTTTTTCTTCTGAATACTTAATTTCATTAATAAGAGGATATTAAATATTTATAGTTCTGTTAGTTTTATTTCTCTTCATACGAGCCCACGAATTATTGATGTGATCGGGATTCAGGAGGTAAACGGTATTGAAGCATATAGTGTCATTATTTTCTCTGACTGAGAACTAAAGGCGTCATTCTGTTCTGTATCATCTTCAGCTAAGTTGAATGGAGAGACAGTATTATCAGTTTTATATGTTAATAATTTCTGCTTAAAAGGTTTACATTTTACATAATTTCTAATAATTTTTTAATTTTACATTAATTTTGACATAGATGTTGTAATAACTTCAAAATAATTTTGTCCAAAAAAATTTCTCAATGACTTTCTATGTAGAATACTCTGATTACATATTCCTATGTATTTTTCTCGACTGCCCGATTTTGATTTTGTGATGACAAAAGTCCGTTCTATGGCGTAAGATTTCGGCTTTACAAATGTACCAAGACTGCTAAAATAATTTAAAAGAGCATATTCAGAATGAATATGCGGAAATGGATTCTTTTAATCATTAACGTCGTTAATTTCCTTTTGTTCTTATGCTAGGCATTTCAGTTTACTAAGAGTGCTGTTAACTTTTGACTACAGTATTCCTCATAAAGAACCCTCAAAAAAACACTGCATGACCTTAATTAAAGTTTGCAGAAAATTTTATGGTAACCTTCAATGACTGTACAATTTAGCTACTAATTTTTGCGGTGAAGAGAAATTTAAGTTGTTGGGTGTTTCCTGATTGTTTATTTCCTAAATACGTTTTCTCATCATACGTTGTATGGCAACCACGCTCATACTTATCTTTCGATTCTGGATGCTACGTAGAAATATGTACAAAGAGACTTTTTATAGATGTGAGTACATTTTGACATTCTTGACAAGTTGGCATTGTGGGAATTTATTTAAACAGTAATTAAGCAATGAACTAATTAAATATAGATAATAATTATTTATCAATTTTATTGAGGCATAAATAATTTAGAACAGAGCAATAAAAATTTTAATAATAAATTAAATTTGAAATTAAACAACCCCCTTATTATAAAAAAATATTGAAAATGATCCAACCAATGCAAAATGTATATCTATATATTCGTCAAGTTGAATCTTTTTTAATTGTTTTGAGCCATTTCGAATCTTTTCAAATCTCTTTTTTTAATCACGCGCGCGAGATAAATATTTTAAATTATAGAATTAATAAAAAAATTCAAAGAAATTCGTCCCTAAATTTTTTTTTTAGTGGACATTAAAATCCTGAACTCTTTTATGTATTCAAAAAACACTAGCAAAGAAGCCAAAAATAATTTCTTAATATAACTTAAATATATCGTAATAAAACCTCTCTAAGTTACTGAAGCAAACTGATAAAAAATATTTCGCACGCTTTTCGTGATAATTAACTATCGTGTTAAAAAATTCAAAGATTTATGCAACCAAAAAATCTATGTTAAATTTCGAACGCTGTAAGGTTATAACTCTCATTAAAAACAATGGGAAAGATAATACAAATATTTCAAGTCACTACTCCATGAATGTGGTGTTTTGAAGTAACTCCTAAATCTGAAAAATTGTAAGATATATAAGGTAAAGTACCCAGTAGTTGAACAGGTTTCAAAGTAAAACGTATTTGACCCTACTTTTAATCTATAAAGATTTAATTATTAGTTCAAATTAGTAATTTTCACGAAAATATAAGCAATTTTGAATTGATTGAAGCGCAAAATAACGCTGATGATTGATTATTTATATTTTGACAACGTTTTTAAGATAGACTATGAAAGGAGTAGTAGTTGAACAATCAATTCTGACAAGCCGCAGTAGTTAAACACTCCGGGAGCAGTAGTTGAACAAACAAAATATATGGCAATGGGCATACCATAAATTTTCAACGTTTCATTCAAATATCAAAAGAATTATAACACATTATTAATTAATATTAAAAATAATGCTGTGAATATTTAATATATTCATTTGAAAATGAGAAATATTTGTATTTAATTTTTTAATTACATTTTTTATGAATGACAAAGCAAATTTTCAATTATAAATATAAAAAACTTAATTCAAAACGTTCAATAATTTTTGACTACATTAATTTTTAGCTATAAAACTTATTTAATTTGCAAAAATGAATACAAATGTGAATACATGTGAAATGAATACAAGTGCTGTTAAAATTATACGGCCTCAGTTTGTTCAAGATCTGGGTACCGCTTGGAAAATTTGGAGGTATAGTTGATCGCTAAAATTTAATATAAAGATTTTAGTTTGTCTTTGCAAAAAATATATAGTATTTAGAAAAGACTATTTCATTGGGTGGTACAATTTTTTAACTTCCCGCTAAGAAAATCGAAGATTTTCAAAATTCGGGAAGTTATTGGTTTTACCCCGTTTTCCAAAATCCGGATTTCAACGGATCTCGACGTTTCGAGGTCCTATGAAGCTCCCCTGACTATCCCCGCGAGGGTGTCATTATGTCTGTATGTATGTATGTATGTATGTATGCGCGTGTGTATGCGTGTGTGTGTGTGTGTGTGTGTGTGTGTGTGTGTGTGTGTGTGTGTGTAAACCTCTCATAACTTTCGAACGGCTTGACCGATTTGATCACGGTTGATGCCATTCGAAAGGGTTTGACCAAACTTAGATTTTGAATACAATTTGGACCGATTCGGACCGGTAGATTTTGAGAAATCTTAAAAAAACTCCGAAAAAAAAATTTTTAAATGTGGTTTTTGTGAAATAACTTTCAAACAGCTATACCGATCAATTCCAAAAACTAATCAGCTCTTAACATTGAAAAACCGCGTCGATCGCCACCAAGCCAGTCAAAATCGGTTGACTCGTTCGTGAGTTATCGTTGAAGAGAGAAAACTGAAAAAAGTGTTTTTTCAGAATTACTTCGAAACTCCAAGTTCAATCTATCTAAACTTAAAAATTCTTCATGAGGCTCAAAAAACTGCGTCGAATGCCGCCAACTGCGTGAAAATTGGTTCATTCATTCAAAAGTTATTGTGGTTTGAAAATTTAAAAAATAGCGTTTTATTATACTTCTACCAGACTTTTGAGCTCGGAGAGCTCAAAATGATACGAAAATTATATTTTGAGCTCGAAGAGCTCAGAAACGTAACAAATGCAATTTTGAGCGCTTAAACATGGAATTAGCGGGAAGTTGCAGGGATGGCCTTTAGGGTCAACCGTTTTTCTAATTGTTTTTTACTTCAAATGATCTTGCTAGAACGTCTGCTGTCAATGCATTTTTTTTCTCGGAGGAAACCCATGTCACTCTTTAAAGTGTCATACGACAGTAAACTACTATTGAGATCACTGCACTTATTTGATTATTTAACCTATAATCGCGGGTTCTAATGTAGTCGATAAGATTGCGTATTTAAATTTTTACACGGAAAAAAGTAAACTGTATTAATTAATAGTCGATTTATAATAAGTAATGATCAACTTCTAAAAATTACCATTTCAAACAGTAAAATCGTGATTTAAATAATCACTATGTAATATTTACCATTTAAATGCTACAATTTATTCTTTACAAGGAAGAAAATACTATTTCAAACAGTAATATTCGCTATGTGAATGTCTAAAATGTTAAAGTATAATAAGTAAGAAGTCAGACTTTGATATTTATCATTCCGTACCTAAAAAATAATCTTATGATGTGTAAAAAGTATAAAATAAAGTTAGTAAATTTCTAATACAAGCAACGTCAATATTTACAAAGTAAAATGGTACATTTTAAACGCAACGCTAAAAATCAAACTGTAATTATTGAGTTGCTTGAACTGGTAAAATGTATATTTTAAAAGTATAATTTTTACCGTTTCAAATGTTAAATTCTCCCAGAGTGAGACTCCCTTCTTCTCATCTGAGTTCCCCCTTCTCCTTATAGTATGGACTATATATTGAAACGGCAATTTTTACTGTTTGAAACTGTAATTTTTTAAGATGAGAGAGTCTTTATTTACTATAGTGACAGCTACTTATCACTGATTTTCGATATTAAATTATAAATTGTGGTTTTTACACTTTCTACATTAAGTTCTGTAATATTTATATTTTTGCCACCCCGATGTCCGCTTTACTGTTTGAAACTATAAAAATTAACCGGAATCTGAGTGAATTTTACAGTTTATTTTTTCCCGTGTACTATTCCGATATCCGTATTTAAAAAAAAGTTTGGAAAATCCAAAAGTGCACGACTCATAATGCTCATTTAATTATGAAATATTAAAAAAAAAAAAAAAAAAAAAAACAAGTCGTTCAAAATTAGTTGCCGAAAAAACAGCTGTACTAGGAAGGTAATGCACAGGCGCCCCTGGTGGAATAAATGTACACAATGTACATATCACCATCCATGTAAATTTTACATGGATATATATAGATATACAGTCTTCTGACTTTTTTATTTTGTTAATTGTACATGAATGACACTGAATTACCTAACCATTCGCAATCCGTGACCTACAATTCTCCTTAAGAATTGAAAAAAAAAAATTTAACTTAATTGATGCATTTTTTCGCAAGTTATAATGTTTTCAGAGTTTCATACATGACGGACAGGAAAATTTTTTGACTTATTTTGATGTTTTTTTCCATTTCTAGTACTCTAAATCAATTTTTGAAAAGTGCAAAATTAATTTCCATTAAATTATCTTTACAATAGTATGCAAAATATCTTGATTCCGGAAACTAACAAGACTATAATAATGGAAATAGTCGCCGAAATGAGGCGAAAAAAATCATGAGTCGTGCAATTATTCAAATCTATATCTATGACAATATAGTTTTTTTTTTTTCGAACGCGCATCACGTAAAGACTGCTGAATATTTAGACATCAAATTTGTGCCATCATATTCAACGTGTTTCAGAAAAGTTTTTAGCTAAATATTATCATTATTTTGATGATAGAAACTATTATATTTTAGGATGCTGTCATTATAAATTTTGTAAATTTTCGATCATCTTTTTTTTCGTATAAAATAAACGAAAAATAATGAATGAATATGTCTGTTTTGTTTACATAATATTATCATTTTAGGGCAGTGTAATAGTTATAAACATTTGCTCGTAAATGTGAATTTTATAAGTTTCTCTGGAAACAAATGTCTTCTTTTTTCTTTATTATAACGCGTTTGACGAGACATTCAATTTTACCTGACATATAAAACTAGAAAAACGTACTAATTATACTGAATAAAAAAACTGCACATTTAGTAACTATTACTGTTTTAATTCTGTTGTTATTATTTATAATTTAGAAACATATTCAATTGTATTTATTATAATATTAAAAAAATTGTTCTTGGTAACTGAGTTGAATCCATTCATAGACTCTTTCAACTGCAGGATCTTTTTTCCAACAAAAAAGATTAGAATTGATCATTTTTTTTATTTTATTAAATTATTATTACCAATTATTTTCTCCTACCCGCAAATAGGGTAGATTCTGCTAGTATGAAATATTTGAATTCAAATCTGTAGATTAGAATATAAAAAACATTCAACAAAATTGACTTTTTTTCTGTAGAGAACATGTTCACCGTCAACATCATCTGTATCATCATCAGTTTCGTCATTGCCAGTATTCGAAAATTTATCAGCTCACGTCGATAGTGAAAGGTATAGTAGTACATTGTAATTATATTAAAAGTTGTTACATATTTAATTCTAAATCATAAAAAATTTATAATTTGTTATTCAAAAATTTAAATGTGGTAACTAGGTTTACAATTGATTACAAATTTTCATTAACGAGCATAATTTCAAGTAAAAGTATAAAGCTTGATAGAATATTGATCAAGGTGCATGTATTGCACGTCTCACAAGCAAGACGTTGGTTCTCTACTCTCGCCTTACCAAAGTCAGACAGTTTGGTGAATTAAAAATGCATGTGTTCTTTTTATAATGTACTTACAAAATTATATATATGAACGGATGGCAAGAAAAAAAAGTTGGGAAAACGGTTGACCCTGAAGGCCATTCCTACAACTTGCCGCTAACTCCATACTTAAGCGCTCAACATGTCACTTATTTTGTTTTTCCTCCATACTTTTGCGCTTAAAATTGCAATTATAATGTTTTTGAGCTCAAAAATACAATTTTTGTGATATTTTGAGCTCTCTCAAAAACTTTTATTAAACACACACACACACACACACACACACACACACACACACACACACACACACACACACAGTGACACCCTCGCGGGGATAGCCAGGGAAGCTTCCTGTGATCTTCAAATGTCGAGATCTGAAGAAAACTCGATTTTTGCAAAACGGGGTCAAACCAATAATCTCGATTTTTGAAAATCTTAGATTTTCTTAGCGTGAAATTAAAAAAGATAACATAAAGTCAATATGAAAATTGTTTTACTAAATTTTTTGGTACAACAGTTAAAACATGAAACATACTTACACAGCTCTAGTCATAACATGCGTGTTATGTCAAGAAATAAAAAATAAATATTAATCTTGAATAGCTTAAAAGAAATAGATTACAATCTATTTCTTTTGAGCTATTAATCCAAATTCGCGAATTATATAATTGTTTTCAATTATTAAATAATTAGAAAAAATTGGTGCATCTGATGTTGCTGATAAAATCAAAAATTGAAAAACTGCTTGGTCTTGAGTGACTCATACAGAGTGGGTCTTTATATTATTAACTATCGACAATTAAACTCTTTTTTTTTAAATTAAAGTTTATTTGCATTGAAAGTTGCAGTCTCTTTTAAAAGATATATTGAGTGTAGAGATAAAAAAAAAATTACCGTAAGTTTCTCCGGTAATAACGCTAGTTGATGTTTCGTATGCCCTTGAAAGAAAGAAAATATTGACAACGGGGCCGGTCTTGGTACAATACTGAGCTACCCAGGCTCGACCAGCCAATGTTGGCCCGGAACCCGACCAACATTTAATTGACAAGCCTTGAATTGTCAGTCTTGAGCCAAGATTTCGTGGACGGACTGTTGACGAGCCTCGGCTTGTCATTCTTGGGCTAAGATTTCGTCAACGGTTTATTGATGAGCCTCGGATTGACAGCTTTGGGCCAAGACTTTATCAAAGGTCTTTTGACGAGCTTCGGTTTCTGAGTCTTGGATCAAGATTTCGTAGACGGATTGTTGACGAATCTCGGTTTACTAGTCTTGGGCCACAATTCAGCCAACGCTAAAATAACGAACCTTAGTTGGACAGTCTTGGGGTAAGATTTTGTCGACAGTTGGTGTTTATCATATAGGGTTGTGGGGGGGGGGAGGCAAAATGGAGTACTTAAGGAAATCTTAAGTTATTGGAGACTAAAATACGCTGAATCTTATTCTTTTAAGCTGTTTTCTAAGTAAATAACAAAAAAATTTAGTTACTACCCAAAATATTTTTTTAATTTTTTGGGGTAAAATGGGGTACCCCCTGAAAAAGTGAAAAAAAAAAATTCATTAACCAAAAATGAAATATCGTTAAAAAAATAACATTTTCTTATCGATAAGTCAACAAAAGAATCCAGAGAGATAAACAAGTCACCCAAAAAAAACATTGTTAGTTGAAGCAATATACTTCTAATAAAAATTGAGGCAGCCAAAAAATTTTTAAACTTTTTAGTAATTTTTGACGGGTTTCACTTGAGTAAAAATAATGTTAAGATAAAAAAAAAGAGTTCTGAGAAGATTCTAGTTTTTGAATCTCTCGGTGAAAAATTTTTTAGACTCATAGTTCTCACGCAAGTCTAAGCAATAGCACGAAAAGTTCGTGCTATTGTCAAGTTGAATAATCTTGTAGGCTTGAAGACCTGTTTATCAATCTTCAAAATCAGTTTTATAAAGTTTCTTTACATCCATTTTTCGCGGAATTATTTGAGTCGTTGAATTATAAAAATTTTCGTATTCTTAAATAATGGAATTTCAATAACCACTAGTCGCACGAAAGTTAAAAGACAGTTTTAGAAATCGAAATAAATTATCCACAAGATTCTTCCAGTATTATGAATGATATTTTTGAATTATTAGTGAACTTAATATATATAAGAAAAATTTTGAAGTTATGTTAAAAGAAACTTCTTACTTTTTAAATTGAATATCTTACAAGCGCACCAAATGATTTTGATGAAATTGGCGGCCTCTAACGTAATTTTCTGAGCATTGATAGTTAAATTATGACATCAAAAATGATCCGAAGATAAATTTCGAAGTTATTTGAAAAAGACACTCTTTTGGAATGGTTAGTTTACGATTTCTCTTCAACACAACACTCGATTTTGATACGATTTGCAGCAATCAATGTCGTTTTCTAAATTTAAGAGCTGATTAGATTTTGCAATTAATCGTTACATCTGTTTAAAAGTTGTAAAAAAAAAAGTTATTTTAAATTTATCAGGAAGGCTAAGTTTCGCTGAACCCTATCAGATAACGAAAATGTCGTTCAAATCAGTGGAGCCGTTCAAAAGTTACGAGCGGTTTACACACACACACACACACACACACACACACACTCGGGGCAGAAGAGATACTGCTACCGGGCGCGTCTCCCCGAGCGGATGGGAGAACGCTCGCTGTCCTTGGATGACACTTAATCTCTTAGTTGATGAGGTACAGCGGGTAGGAGCCAAGCAAAATAACCAAACAAAATAAGCTCCCGTGGACAAAACTCCCCTTTAATGGGTTGGTCACACTAACTGACCTAGCAAGACGATTGGTTCCTGCTGTAACTCACTGGGAGTGTCCGGAACCTGTATCGTAGTTTCCGACGATGCAGGCCACGGCTGATGTGAGCTTGCTCTGCCGAGGTGAAAGTTGCAGCAGTGGATCAGGAGCCAGCCACTTCGGGCCTTGATCAGGAAGTACGCAGTGAGTGTTAGAGATCGGAATCTTCACCGCTCCGAGCGAGTCTAGTCCGTCCGTGTATTCCGGGACTGGCTAAGTGTCGGCTAGGCCTCAGGGAACTGGGGTAGGAGTACTATCTCCGAGGGTACACCCGTTCCTAGTTATGGCAACCCGCTCCACTCCGTACGATGCGCTGGTAAATCAAAAAAGTATGAGTACGTTACAGGAAACAAACATGAATAGAAACGGGCTTCATGCTCAACAAGCAGCGATTGAAGCAAGCGCTGACATGAAGAGAACGCAAGCGTTGGAGCGCCTTGAGAAGCTGACCATTGAGCTGCAAGAGTTTGTCCAAACTAAGGTCAATATCCACAAGGAGATAAAGACCAAGACAACCGGTGTAGTCAATGCTCTTGGAAGATTCAAGAAACTGGACGAAGAATGGCGCTCATCATTACACCGCACCCCTTGTGCTACATCGGAGAGAAACAGTCAAGTGGTTGTTGAAGAAGCGATGGACACTGGAGCCGAAGGTGACGGAGAATCAGTCGCTGAAGAAGAAAGTGAAACTATCACAACGGCAGAGACTGAATCCTTTGACCAAGACGGCCGCATCCTGAGGAAGTTGAAAAGAAAAATTCGTTCTCCCGAAGGCGGAGCTTTTCATACTCCCAAGAAGCTGAAAGACGTTGGACCTGGTCATCCCATCAAGAAGCAGGAAGTGGTTAAGGATCTTCCACAAAACTCTTGTGAACAGAACAAGAAGCCAGGCTGGGAAAAGGTGCAGTCCAGAAAGGACAAGAAGAAGGAGCGCAAGAAACTGCTCCCAGAAAAACCTCTGGTGCCTCCACCGAAGCCGAACCAGAAGCCAAGAAGAACAGCAACGAGACCGGAGGCACTTATTATCCGTCCAGCGAACAAAGATAAGTATTCTGAAATACTTACACGGATCAAGGCGGACGTTCGCCCAGATCAGGTCCGCAACACAGTCGAGAAGATACGCAGGACCGCGACAGGGAACATTCTCATCACGCTGTCGAAAGGCAGTAGTGATAGAGGTAAAGACCTGCAGAAGACTATCGCGGGAATACTTAAGGAGGACGCAAATGTCATTAGTACAGGACCTGAAGAAGACCTGGAAATTCGCGATATTGACGATACTACAACTAAAGATGACATTCTAACAGCTTTACAAGAGGCAGCTGGAAACGATTGTGGTATAACAGTAGAGGCCATTAAAATTCGTAAGGTCTTACGTAGCAGAACACAAATTGCGTCGGTGACTCTGGCAGCAACGGTAGCGCAGAAAGTGGTAGGAGAACACGGTAAGATTAGGATCGGCTGGACCAATTGTCGTATTAGAACAGTACTAAGACCAGTCCGATGTTATAAATGCTGGCATTTTGGACACCGTGCGGTTCAGTGCACAAGTAAAGTCGACCGCTCCAAACTTTGCATTAAATGTGGAGAAGAGGGACACAAAATCGCCGAATGTAATAAGCCTGCTAAATGCGCACTGTGTGCGGATCAATCCGGTACAGAGAATAACGCCCATCATGCCGGCACAAGCAGATGCCCAGTATACCAAGAGGCACTCAAGAAGATAACTGATAAACGAAAATGAGAATACTGCAGCTAAACATCAATCACTGTGAAGCGGCACATGATTTGCTCATGCAGACAGTACGTGAACAGAAGCTTGACCTTGTGCTTATATCGGAACCGTATAAACACCTCGGCGGCCAACCATGGGAAACTGACTGCACCAAAAAAGCTGTCATATGGTCCTGTCGCAAGCTCCCCTTCCAGAGTGTCGTTAACAATGGCAGCGCCGGCTTTGTAGCAGCATCGGTAGATGGCATCCACTTTTACAGCTGCTACACACCACCTAGCCTCACTATTGTTGAATTCATGGACTTTCTGGATCGACTGACGGAGGACGCGAAGCAGTACTACCCAGTGGCAATAGCTGGAGACTTCAACGCCTGGGCAGTGGAATGGGGCAGCAAACACACCAACGCTCGAGGTAAAGAACTACTGGAAGCTTTTTCTACGTTAGATGTAGTATTGTTAAACAGCGGCGATGCGCCGACGTACACTAAAGGAGACGCAAGTTCTATTGTGGATCTTACTTTTGTCAGCAGCAGCCTCATCAGAGGAAACTACGACTGGAAGGTGATGGAGATCTACACGGCCAGCGATCACAATGCGATTCTCTGGGAAGTATCAAAGGACCAGAATCCTAGAAGACCGGCTAAGAAACTTGACATCGTTGGGTGGAAGGTGAAATCCTTTGACCCAGGTGCTCTAGTAGCTGCCCTAAATAGTGAACCGCTTACTACTGGATCTGCAGAAGAAATGACCAAGGACTTGATGAAGAGAGTGACCCAGGCTTGCGACACCTGCATGCCTCGTAAACGGGGCATGAACCAAAGACCTTCGGTGCACTGGTGGAACGAACACATCAGCTTCCTACGGAAAGAGTGTCTCAAGAAAAGAAGAATATCTCAGCGTGGTTATCGGCGGCCTGACTCAGCGGAACTAGTCGCAGAATACAAGAAAGCTCGTCGAGACTTAAACAAAGCCATCAAGGATAGCAAGAAGAACTGCTGGAAAGAGCTAATCAACGAGGTGGACAAAGACTTGTGGGGCAGACCTTACAAGGTAGTCATGGCAAACTTGAAATACCAGCCAATGCCGTCTCCTACGTGTCCTCAACTCCTACAGAAGATCGTGACTGCACTGTTTCCACGACAGCGCGTTTTCAACTACCTGTTGACACAAGACGAACTGAATGATATCCCACCTGTGACGAAAGAAGAACTGATGGAAGCTTGTAACCGCGTCGGGAATAATAAAGCGCCGGGATTGGACGGAATCCCTAATATTGCCTTGAAAACATCTATTAAAGCAGCGCCAGCGTTATTCCTCGATGTCTACAACATCTGCTTGAAGGAAGGGATTTTTCCTCGGAAGTGGAAACAACAACGGCTGGTACTACTTCCTAAAGGAAAAAAGCCACCGGAAGAACCGTCATCTTATCGTCCACTCTGCATGTTGGATACAGCCGGTAAGATACTCGAACGTATAATCCACCAAAGGATAGAAGCAGTTGTCGATCCACTATTAGCAGACAATCAGTACGGATTTCGAAAAGGACGATCAACCCTGGACGCAATCAACCTGGTTGTCGGTATAGCCAAAGACGCAATCGCCGGTACCAGATGGACGGGTGGAACGAAGAAATATTGTCTGGTGGCAACCCTAGACATTAAAAATGCCTTCAACTCCGCCAACTGGGATCGCATCATGCAAGCTCTTCAAGAGATGAACGTACCAGGATATCTACGAAGGATAGTCGCTAGCTACTTCACGAATAGAGTCCTTAGATATGACACGAAGAATGGTCCAAAGGAGTATGATGTTACTGGAGGCGTCCCGCAGGGTTCTGTTCTCGGTCCACTTCTCTGGAATATCATGTACAACGGATTGCTGAGACTGAAACTACCAAGAAATGTCAAACTGGTAGCGTACGCGGACGACGTAGCCGTAGTAATCGTCGCCAAGCATCTTGATGAGATAAAACATATGTTCGCTATCACCTTTGAGCGAATTAACCAGTGGATGGACACAGTAAATTTACAACTGGCTAAACAGAAGACCGAGGCTGTACTTATCACTAGCAGAAAAGTGGTGGAAACGATCAATCTAAACGTCGGAGACCAAGAAATCACATCCCAACCATTCATTCGATATCTGGGAGTGATGCTCGATGCCCGACTTAACTTTAAACAACAAGTTGAACACGTGACCACCAAAGCATCAGCAGTAGTAGCCAACCTAGTACGATTGATGCCCAACATCGGTGGCCCGAAGCAGACAAGGAGGTTATTGCTATCATCAGTAGTTACATCGGTCCTCACGTATGGGATATCCATTTGGTCCGACGCACTTGAGACCCAAGAATCATGGAGGAAAGCATGTCCGGTTTACCGACTGAGCGCGCTAAGAGTAGCCAGCGCCTTCCGAACAATATCAGAGGAAGCAGTGTGCGTCATTTCTGGAACTCTGCCGCTTAGAGTCTTAGCTAAAGAAAGACGGGCCCTTTACCATCGAAAGAGGTCAACTACACTGAGCGCTGAAGAACTAAGAACAGAAGAACGGCAGCACAGCATCTCGCGATGGCAACTTGAGTGGGACGCCGCAGGAAAAGGAAGATGGACACACCGCCTCATACCAAAGATCGACGTTTGGCTGAGCCGAAACCATGGTGAAGTCAACTATTACCTAACGCAGATGTTGTCAGGACATGGGTGCTTTCGAGAGTATCTGCACCGCTTTAAGCACGACGATTCTCCGGAGTGCCCGTCTTGTCCAGGGGTTATTGAGGACGCAAGGCACGTTTTCTTTGTGTGTCCACGTTTCGATCCTCAGCGTGAGGAGTTAGAGAGGATCCTGAACTGGAGAATCCAACCAGAGACAATAGTAGATGCAATGTTGTCGAATCAAACTGCTTGGAACGCTACAAGCACTTTTGCCACAGAAGTGCTTACAGAGCTGCGTTCCATTGAAAGAAAAAGAGCAAATGACAGAAACTAGAAGGAAGGAAAAATAACACCTTAGCCACCAGAAGGAATAGCGGTAGCTGGATCCTCCCCTCACGAAGTAATGCCTGACGGCGGTTTCCATGAGGGATTAGAGGAAAGAAGAAAAGGGGTTTAGGGTTTAGTGGGTAGGGGCGTTAGGGTCGAGTTTTAGTATGACACTGCGTCGAGTCGCCACATATCCAGGCCAAACAACTATGCCTGGAATCTGTAAGAAGGATTCCCCCCCCTAAGATGAAAAATTAAAAAACACACACACACACACACACACACACGCCGACAGACATCCTCGTAAGAACTACTTTCTAGAACCTTAAAACACAGTAAAAAATATTGTATTGACTGGATAATTTCAACTCATGGATAATTTTGAACAGTTGTTTTATATTTAGTATTCAGAACTGAACTCTTGGAAGATTTAATAACTAATTGTTTTTGAAATTTATAGAAAGTATACAATATCGATGAAATTCCATCAAGCTATATATTGATTATTAATTGAAGTAAAAATCTCTGAGTGCCATTTTATTAACCGATTTTAAAATGACATTGTGTTATTTGTAAGTTATAATAACTCGATAATGTAATTTTTAAAGTTATTCCTGTAAATTTTCACATATTACTTTATTTGGCGTTGCTTCACATATTTAAAATGTTCGGAATGCATGTACTATGTGTAAATTTAACAATAACATGATGTGTGCATACATATTTAGCGTAAGGTTGTGCTACCAAAAAGACAATCGATGATCAAAAATATTCTTACCCACTTCAAAACAAATACTTGAATTAGTATTCAAACTCATAGTTCTCTTAATACGAAATAAATAAAAATATCAAAATTTGTATGAGTGTCTTGAGTTCACTCTTAAATTAAGATTCTTAATAATTTCAAACAACAATAAGTTTTTAAGTTTCCTAAATTCCTCGGTTTTTTTATGTTTGCAAGAGATCTTTGATATTTGGCTTCTGTAAACAAATTCATTGTTATTTATAATAATTATTTATATCGAATAAGTATATGTATTATTCATATTTACTAATTATTTTTTTTTTAGAAATCGATGGACAAGAAACAATGATCAACCTTTACTCCTCGAGGGGGGAGGAGTGGAGGAAAATTTAGAACATAGTCAGCCTATGAATTCAGAAGAAACTCATGAGGTTATTGCTGATGATACAGATTATCCAGACAATTTTTCGGATAGTTCTGAAGAATTCAATAATGCTGAACAGATTGAAAACAATAATAATGGAAGTGCAATTAATCTTGACAGTGATAGCGAAGATAATAACGACGATAATAGTGACAGTGACTCTAATGATGCAAGTAGTTCAAACAAAACTTTTTTTAGTATCAATAAATCAGTATTTACCTTTCCATTTGTATCTAAATCTACTTTTAATGAAAATGATCACTTGTTGGCTATAATTGCAATATCTATGCGCAATAACCTTTCCTTTGAAGCGACATTGTCCATGCTTACTTGGATGAAATTAACTCATAGTAATAATAACCTTCCAACAACTAAAAAAGCTCTATGGAAAGCATTACATCGTGATGAATCATTGATTACCCGTCATCTTTATTGTGGTATCTGTAAAGAAAATCTTGGAACAGGGACAACGCCATATAAAAATTGTAGTTGCCAATCATGTGGTCCAAAAAAAAATTCAGAAAACGTCCATTATTTTCTTCAGCTAAACTTAATTAGCCAATTATCTGATTTATTTAAAATCCCAGGTATTGAGAAGTCATTGAGTTATCGATTTACGAGAGAAAAAAAAGATTCATCAGCTATGGAAGAC
Organism: Cotesia glomerata; assembly: GCF_020080835.1. Taxonomy (NCBI): domain Eukaryota; kingdom Metazoa; phylum Arthropoda; class Insecta; order Hymenoptera; family Braconidae; genus Cotesia; species Cotesia glomerata. Next base: position 12,457,461 of record NC_058162.1, read on the forward strand.
ATCTTTGATGGACAAGTGTATAAAAATTTGAGTTCATTTGGCAATTTCTTGGACAATCCATCAAATTATTCGTTCACAATCAATACAGATGGCTGTCAAGTAGCAAAATCATCAAAAGCTAGCGCATGGCCTATTTACTTTCAGATTAATGAATTACCACCACATCTACGTAAGAAGCACATGCTTTTGGCAGGAGTTTTTGTAGATACATGTCATCCATCTTTAAACCTCATGTTAGATCCAATAGTGAAGGAATTACAAAAATTGAACGAAAGTGGAATTGCTTGGAAAACTTCCGAAGGTCAAAAAATTGTATCTAAATTTGCTGTTACAACTTGTAGTGTTGACTCTCCGGCAAGATCTCTTATTATGAGAATGAAGCAATTTAATGGCTACAACGGATGTTCGTTTTGTTACGCAGCAGGAGAATATCATGGACATAAAATCGCATATCCAGGGAGTCATAGTTATGTAAATTTGCGCACCGATGAAGAAATAAGAAGAGATATGCTCATTGCTTACGAATCCAAAACAGTAACTAATGGTATAAAGGGAATTTCTGCTTTAGCTGCTTTTCCAGAATTTGATTTGAGTAATGGACCTGCTGTTGACAGCTTACATGCAGTTTTTTTGGGAGCTGGACGACAACACTCAAATTTATTTTTTACAGCTACAGATACTCCATATTACATTGGTGATCCAGCTAGTCAAGGAATAATTAATAATCGCTTGTTATCTATAAAACCTCCATCACGTCAAAGTCGTTTACCACGAAAATTAGAAACATTTAACAATTGGAAAGGCTCAGAATTAAGAAACTGGTTGGATTACGCTGCACCGTGCTTGGATGGTATATTAGACATAAAATATATCAAACATTTTACTCTCCTGTCTCAAGCTGTGCACATTTTCAATAACGATTCTATATCAAGAACTGATCTTGAGCATGCTGAAAATCTTATAGAACAATATGTCACACAGTTTGAAGAATTATTTGGGTTAGATCAAATGAGTTTCAATATCCATTTATTAACTCACTTGGCGAGAACAGTTAAGAATTTAGGTCCAATGTGGGTACATAACGCTTCCATTTTTTAATCTTGGAACAAGAAAGTTATGGACAAAGTAACGAGTCCTCATGGAAGAGCTGATCAAATAGTAACCAGATTTTTAATGACCAAATTCATAGAATCCACAGTTTATAGCGATGTTATTTCTCTTGAAACAAAGCAATTTATACGTGACACTATGAAGATGCCTAACTTAAATGACGGAACTGTAATTAACAAAAATTTTCAAAGTATGAGCAGCTCTGAAAACACAATACTTAACGAAACCGAACTCAATATACTTCAAGAGATGGGTTATAATCCAATTAACTGTTCGTCATCATACGCTAAAATTCGAGTAAACGGAGTTGATTACAGCAGAAAGAACGATAATGATAATAAATTCTGTAATTCCATAATATTTTGTAACAATACATTTGGAGAAATACTATCTATTATTGAATTTAAAAATGGAGATAATCATAAAATTCAAGGCTTTTTTGTGAAAGTTTTTAATATAAAAAAAGGCCATTCGGCAGCCGAAATGGAAGTAGATTTCACATAAAGTAAATTTTCATTATAAATATTAATAATAATTTATTTATTTATTAATTATATAATGTGATTCAAAAATGTGGCAAAATGTTCAAATGATTGAAATAAGAGTAAATTCGAATGTTATTCATTCAATTACTAATAATTCTCAAAAAGAGAGCAACTATACTAATTTTCAGAGAAACACTACAATTATCACTGAAACGTTATCAAAGAAAGCAGAAGTAATTTTAAATCAAATTTATGGCAGCAAATCAAGTATCGAAATTAATGATATCGTGCGGAACTATCAAAAAACCATTTTAGAAATCAATAATAATTTTAAAAATATTTATGAATCAGATAATAAAAATTTCATAATACAAAATTATCCTCAAAAAGAAAGTAAATTTTACAAGATTTCCAGAAATGATCTTAGATAATTTTTTTATTGATAACGTTGAACCTGACGGAAATTGTTTCTTTCGAACAATTGCTGAACTGATTTTTAACGATGAAGAAAGGTTTTATGAAATCAAAATTTTCGTTATCAGTCACATTATAATGAACTCTAATTTTACCAAGTATTATGCACAACAAAAGTGATTGAAGTTAGAAAAGGTAATGATGATGACGATATAATAGATGACCCACACATAGATGATTATCTGAGGATGATTGCTGGTGATGGAATTTGGAGTAACGAGGGATCAATTATTCCTTTTGTGAAGCCTTAGAGACTAAACTGTGTATATTCATTGTCTCTGGCATCGCAGGAATACTGCAAGTACTTATGAAAGTGGAGCCTACAATTACAAAATCATCAAAAATAATGACAATAATCAACATGGATAATGTTCACTTCTATGTAAGTCGAATCAAAGATCATACTATGAGCGTGAATCAATTTTTAGAAGACAGTCAAGACTTTAATAATATAACGACTTTAGAATATAATATCAAACAAACATTCGAAGAATCTTTAGTTCAATTTAATCAAATACAGGAGGAAGAAATGAAATTTCAATAATAATAAATATTAACATTATGTATTAAGCTTTTGATGTATAAAACCGATAATTTTGATAAATAAAATATATAATAAACTAAGAATTGACTAATGAATTTTTGAAAAAATTTAAATGCTAACTAAAACGACAAATACAGTGAAAATTATGTACATAGAAAAATTTTTGAATAAACTATAGAAAATTTATGAAATTGAAAAAATTCAAAAACGAGATGATAAAAAATAAAAGTAACCAAAATAAATAAGATAGAAAAAAGAAATTAGATAAAAACACCAGACAAATAAGATTTTATTCGCAAAAATGACAAATACAAATTCAGGAATGGTCACGTTTTTAATACACATAAATTTTATGTTCTTATATATAGTATATTACGACCTAAGGCCAGAAAGTCGGTTTACTCCAGGAAGAGCGTACTTTCGGCTAAGAGAGCAAGAAAAATGAATTCTATTCTATATTGTTGAAAATAAAAAAAAAATCAAATTTAACCTTAATGAAATGAAATTTAATAATAAACCAAATTACTAATAAACACGACAATAAAAACTCTTGGATTGTATTAATCATTTTGCCATGGTATAGGCCTACTGGGGACCCGCCATGTAAAAGAAAGGGAACGCGTCGTTTACACAGTACCTCAAGGGTGATGCGGAAATCTGTGTCAAGACAGATTGACCGACACACGAATATGATAAAAGGTTACTTATAAGTACAATACAAATTGTAAAAAAATTGTTCAAAAGTTGCGTCATGAGGACAATGCAATAGTTAGATTTCTATGAAATCTACTGAAAACGACTGCAAAAGTAAAATTCCATTAAAACCTACAGACGAATAGGTTATTTTCAGTTTAGGTAAATAAAATTACATAAAAATTGAAGCTTGTTTAATGGACTTTAAAATGATATTTACAAAAATTCGATAGGTTATTTCATTCAAAAGTTATGCGCGAAAGAATCAGCCAAAAAGTAAATTTTTAGGATTTTGAAAATTTTGAAACCATATAATTTCTGAACTACTTGACCGATTAAGCTCATCTTTGAACTTGGCCTTGGTATTTGTCTAAAAATGAAGTATGTTGAGTTTGAAAAGGATCCATTAACAACTATAGACGCTATCGTCCGGATAAGCCGCGTTATATCGTATATATAGCATAGCAGCAGCAGCATATATATATATATATATATATATATATATATATATATATATATATATATATATATATATATATATATATATATAGATATATAAATACATACATATATAAACTTTTGAACTAATGGCATTTTCTGAACCAGCTTGACGAACTAAGTCAGAAAATACCAAAATTTTTCAAAAGTTGCGTCATGAGGACAAATGCAATAGTTAGATTTCTATGAAATCTACTAAAAATGTGCATATGGTACAAGGTATATAAAAGAAGTAGAGATAAGCAATCGACTAATTTTTATAAATGAATTAAAATTTGTAAAGCCTGCAACTCTAATATGTACGGAAATAGGAAAATTTGTTTTTGAACTTCCGAATTGTTGGGAAACTGACTGAGATAATCAAAAACTTTTAAACTTGAAAAAAAAATTTTACAAATATTTGTAATTTTTATTTATACAGTGTTTTTAAAATTTATAGTATTACAAGTGGAAATATGTATTTTTAAAATTTTTATTTAAGTTAGATTTTTAGTAACTTTATATTACGTAATGTCATTATCTAATTAAAAAAACTAATTAATTGTCAAAAATTATTCTAACAATAAATTTGATCTGGAATAATGCATTATTATAAAAAATATGTAGAAATCGCTGTCTCAGAGTTACTGGTTCAAATTAAATAATGATGATGATAAATAAAACATGCAATTAAACGAATCCTTTGAATGTCTTCTTGACAGTTATACATTTCAAGAATTCTCTCTCAAGTAAATATTATTGATAGTAGTAACATAAAATATTAATTTTGAATTTGATTCAGAATTTTGAGCGAGGCTTAGAGTTAAAAACAACAATTGCCCAAGTCAAAATCAGAAACATTTATTAACGTTTGTAATGTCTGAGACGTTGCATGAACGTTGCATATTTCGACTCTGATAATCGTAAGATACATTTTAAAAAACTTATTTTTTACTTTCAGCATGAGACGAAGATAAATTTTGAGAAAATTTGATAAAATTACAATAAATAAGTAATATTGCTATAAACACCGACAATTTATAATTTTCAGCAGAAAATCAAGAATTTTGATGATTTCATATTTAACAAATATATTTTATAAATTAAACTGTATATTTTACATTTTTTTTTATTTATACGGACCTGTTAAATGGCGAATTTATAAAAATCATCAATCATAAGAACTTAATTTCGAAGTTGAGAAAATCATCATAACTTTTTGTAGAACTTTCTGGTATATATTGGCTAATTGTAAAAACGAGTCTAAATTTTAACTAGCCAACTCTGAAAAAAAAATGCTGATCAAAATTTTTAAATATTCTACTGAAAATTGCTTGGTAAAATTGAAGTAGATTAGAAAAATTATCTTAAGAATTATTTATATTCAACCATTGCTTTTAGATGACTTAATAATGGTAACATAAATTTATGATATGATTTTTATATAAGAAGTAGGTTATGTTTAAAACTCCAATATTAGGTATGAATAATGACTAATTTTAACAAATTGTTGTTAAACAATAAAAAAAGTGTTATTTTGATTACTTACTTGAACTAAAATCAAGTTATGTTACTAATATATGAGAAAATGTATCAAATCATGAATTTACGTTTTCTGGATGAAGCATTAGTAATATTTAAAAAAATTTAATGCATGTTTTTAATTTGGAACTAAAGAGTTGAAATTTTGAACTATAGAAAAGTTTTGTAAAATTTTTTTAAAATATAATACTTGGTGTGTGATTAAAATTTAATAATATTTTCTTTTAATTATCCATTTTTTTGATAAATGAATATGTAAGTATCAAATATAACTTTAGAATGTCTAAAATTTTCCAAAAGTTTTCGTTTCAAAAACGTTCAAATGTAAATCATTAATTTCAAATGCAGTTTTTAAAAATAAATATTTGAATTCTACATCAATAAACATGTATGGAAGTAAACGGAAGTATAAAGAGATCAGAGTACTGTCGCTATTTTTACTTAAACGTGTAATGATCAATATATATCACCTCTATTATGATTTGAAGACAATAAAACAAGAAATTACAAACTTAACAAAATTTTTCCCCCCGTTATTCAGGAGTAAAATAGAAAAACTCGATGAATGACCAGTGAATATCGATTCAAAGAACACTGATTTTAATAAGTGTTTCATTTTGGTATTTTAGGATATTTTGGTATTTTAGAATATTACACGAACGAATAAAAAAACACAGTTTTTCAAATCTTACGAAAATATTATTTAATGTCTCTGTCTACCAGAAAATTTCCAACTCTTTATAATTACCCCATGTACAATGATGAACGTGCTCGCAAAAAATGATAAATCAGGCAGATCGTTCGAAACATATAATATACAAATTATTTAATCTGGTGTACATACAGTGTAACACAGGGTTTTAGATTCGGTATAATGTTATCATAAATACAGTGTGAATACAGTGTAACACTCATTTTTTTAATGCCTGCGGTAGGGTTCTGGTGTACATACAGTGTAACACGGGGTATTGGATTCGGTATAATTTCATCGTAAATACATTGTCAATATAGTGCAACACTCGTTCTTTCAATGTTTTCAGTAGGATTCTGGTGTACACACAGTGTAGCATGGAGTTTTCAATTTGGTGTAATTTCATTGTAAATACAGTAAAACACTCGTTCTTTTAATGCTTGCGGTAGGATTCTGGTGTACACACAGTGTAGCATGGAGTTTTCAATTTGGTGTAATTTCATTGTAAATACAGTATAACACTCGTTCTTTTAATGCTTGCGGTAGGATTTTGGTGTGCACACAGTGTAGCACGGGGTTTTCAATTTGGTGTAATTTCATTGTAAACACAGTAAAACACGTATTCTATCTAATATTCATGGTAGAATTTCGGTGTATATACAGTGTAACACTTATTTTTTAAAACTCGCGGTAGGATTTTGGTGTAACTATGGTGTAAATTTTTCACATTTACACGGTGTAATTTCAGTGTGTATCAGTTTATTCGAATCCGCTAGGGCAAAATTGATAAATCAAAATTCAAAGCGGGTATAGAAGATACCGCTGTTGATCAAGCTTTCTCAGACATCACTGATGAAATTTTAGGATTCATTGGAGAATATTTGCAGGTAAGATCTGTGTTAAGTGATTAAGTTTTGTTGCATATCTTAAAAAATCGTTGAGAAGAAATAAAGCTTATTAACTTTATCGGTTCAAAAATTATTTGTATTTTGGTTCAAATTCATTCATTATTTCTTTTCTTTTCGACGAATGGAAAATAATAGTTTATGAATCAGTATTTTGAATTTTAACTTCTTTGCAGAAATATCATCCAAGGAGTGACGACAGAGAATTTTTGGAGCTGTCATTAGTTTTCTTAGGAGTTGTTCCAAAAGAAAATTTTTCGTTCAAAAGTCCAGGAGCTATGAGTCATGCTCGTTGGATGTCCAAAGCAATATATTGTTTAAAAATATTCATTTTTCGGGAAGAATTCAAACTCACAACTTATGAGATAAATAGCCTCCGAGAAATATGCAAGTTTATCATCACAAGTTATATAACAGCGTGGTTTACTTCGACTTCAGCGACTTTGGCTGCACAACATGATTTAATTTTCATGCAGAAATTAATTCGATACAAAGCAGTAAATTTGGCAATATCAACTGCAACTACTGAAAAAATGAAGAATCACCTATGGTATTTATCTGAAAAATTAGCCGTTATATCTTTATTTGATGGATGTGTAAAAAATGAAGTGAAAGAACAAATTATAGTTAATTTGAAGAATCGAAATGGTTCTAATACGAAAGCCAAAAAATTGGAGATGAGACAAGAAGACATTAAAGGATTTTTGCAGAAAGATATGAGTGATTTTGTATCAAAAGATTCTATGTTCATTTTTACAGCGTTTGATTTACCGTATGATTTTATGGAAAGAGATGTGAATTTTTGGCCTCTTGATGAAAGTTATAATGAATGTGTGAAGTTTTTTGATAAATTGACTGTGGTTAACGATGTAGCGGAACGTGGGGTAGCGTTGATCGAACATTACAATAAGTGTTTTACAAAAAATGAAGAACAATTGCAATACTTATTACTTATTATCAGTGAATATAGGAAAAAATTTCCGAATTGTAATAAAACTACTATAATGTCACAAGGTTAAGGAAAAAAAAAATAAAAATAATTTTTAATTGAAAATAAAAATAATTTGAATTTATTGAAAAATTAAGATACGATAGTATTAGAAATTTGACAGTTAAATAAAAGGATCTGTTAAACCAAAAGAAATATAAAATACAAAAAATTTGTAAAATTTGACAAAATTTTTTGATAAACTTGATAGTTCTGTCAAAAAATTATAAAATATTATAAATTATATTTTAAAGTTGAATAACTTCAAAACGCGTTAGTTTATCGAAAAATTCTAAGATAGCTTTTTTGTAGAGCGTTCAATTTTACACGAGAAAATGATTTAGTCTAGTTTTTTTGATAAACGATTAAAGAGTTATGAAATTCTAAACTTAAAAAAACAAGCTTTCCCATATTAATCATACGGGAAATTGAAATTTACCATGCGGGACATCTTAATATTAATATTAAGGGCTGTAACTTTCACAGGATTTTTTTTTCATCATTTCCAACAATATTTTCGATATATTTAAGAAAAAAAAAATAGTCGATTTTTTTGAATCAGTCTAATATATATATATATATATATATATATATATATATATATATATATATATATATATATATATATATATAAATACATACATATATAAACTTTTGAACCATATGCATTTTCTGGATCCGCTTGACGAGCTGAGTCGAAATATAGCAAAATTTTTCAAAAGTTCCGTCGTGAGGACCAATGCAATAGTTAGATTTCTATGAAATCTACTAAAAAAAGTAAATCGAATGACTTTTCGCGGAGTTACTGTTATTTGTTTATAAGCACTTGAGCGGAACTGCGTTTTTTTTTCATCAAAAAATTAATATCTCGTAAACTATTGGTCGTAGAGACATCGGGTTTAGCTCATTTTTTCCTTATTTCATTCTCTAAACTTCATACGCAGCATGTCTTGACTACTTTTGCGTAGTTTCTGAGATAGTTTAATTAAAACTCAACGCCAAAACGCTATTTTTTATACAAAAAAAAAAAAAAACAACACTTCCCACTTACACACAAATGTTCAGAATATTTTTCTGTATTAAAAAAATAAAAAAAATTCAAAATCGGACCATTTTGTCGAAAAGTTGCCAACAAACTCTTTTTTTAACTTCCTGCTATGAAAATTGAAAATTAAAAAAAATCGGGAAGTTATTGGTTTTATTCCGTTTCTCGAAAATCGAATTTTCATCAGATCTCGACGTTTTGAGATCCTACGGTTCTGGTATGCCTCCACTCTGAAAACTTATAGGTTACAGTATGTATTTACTCTGTAAATACTCTATTTTCAGCATGTGTTCACTTTGAAAACGCTCTGTTTTCAACATGTACTCATTTTGGAAACATTCTGTTTTCAACATGTATTTATTATAGTTATACTCTGATTTCAGTACGCATCCACTTTGAATACAATATGGTTTCAATTTGTATTCAATCTGAAAAAACTCTGTTCTCATTATATATCCACTATAGTTCCAGCATAAATCTACTTAGTATACATTTTGGTATCAGAATATATCCACTATGTTTACAATCTGAAAACGCGATGGACAAATGTAACAAACACACTTTGGAAACGCTCTGGTATCAGCATGGTTGCAGAATAAACCCATTCCCACTCTGTTTCCAGAGTGTTTACAGAAAGGAGTCAAATCCGCGAGGGAGCTTCTATACAAATCCGCAAATAAATTGTCACTAATAATTCTTTCGTTTTTAAACATAAGCTAAAATTATTAATATTATTTTATTTAAACATCAATTATGAATTAAAAATCAATTTTAGACATCAATGTACAATAGAACTTGTTAAATTGATTTGCCGATAAGATTTGGTATAATAAATAGGGTAAACAGAAAAAAATTTCTTAAATGTTTATTAACATTATTATTTTTCTACTCAATGTCAATGTAAGTTTTTTTTTTAATGAATCGAATAGAACGGATGTTGAATTTTAAATGAGACTCTAATATTTAGGATTTTTTAAATTTGAAAAACTTAACTAGTTTGTTATTAAGAAAAATTTCTTTCAAAGTACATTTTTTTTCATTTTTTTTTGTCCGTTTGCATCAAATAAAAAATGATTTTGTAACGAAAATATAGTTTTTAAGATATTTTAGATATAAAGTAAGAGAATTAAAAAAAATTAAAAATATCGGTTATTAATTTATAGTATTTATATTAATACTATAATATATGTTATATATAGTATTTTCTAAAAATAATGGAGCTTTTTACAAGTAATTTTTTTTTTTATATTGAATACTGAACAAGAAATTACTCAAAAATTTTTCTTCAATGATATCCATTAGTCAAAATGTTTAGTCTAAGAATATTTATATTTTTTGATCATAGAAATGAGTGAATTATTCGTAATTATTCATGTCATTGCATATGTAATGAAATAAATCAATAATTTTGTTTAGCATACTTGTTCAATAATTTAAAATTCTAATTAAAAAACATAAATCAAAAGTAGATAAGTTTTCTATTTATATGAAGTAATTTGTTTTTGATAAGCAATGTGTAATATCTATTATATTGGAGTATCAGAGCGCTTGTGCAACTAGTTTATTGAAATTTGGGGTGGGTCTACAAATAGGAATATTATTCCGTTAGTCGACTTTACTAGGTGTTTCGAGTTCGGTTTCTCGAGTATTAAATTAATTGAATCAATCGCACAATTCAAACCCATAATTTATTTGTGTATGGTACTGCTAAATAATATTCTCGTGAAAGTTTAAACCAATCGTTCAACCATCCTATTCAAACAGAAATAACTCAGACAAGGTACTATTAAAACTATCTAAAAGTTTTATTTACATAGAAAAGAGAGTAGTGGAATAATTACAGTTTCTAGAGTAAAAACAAAACCCTTGTTGAATACAGTATGAAGTTTACAACTCAAATTATAATTATTAAAATTTTTGTATATTGAGCTATATATACGTGCCCTTAAAGAGCCATAAGTTTTTTCAATCAAAAGAAAGTAAATTTCACATTTTGCAATAAATTTCTGTCAATATAAAATTTGAAAGTCTTACATTTTATTTTAGATTCTTTTTATCATAAGGAAAGTATTGATTAATTAATGGAACTATAAACATGGAGATTTCGAGGTAATGTGTTTTTTTCTTAAGAGCGGTTTATAGTTGATTTTCAAACGTGTTTTTCTCATGTATGTGATAAATATTTGAAAAAAAACGCTTCGCTCTTCGATAGATATTTTCAAAAAATATTCTCAAAAAATATTTTCAGCTTCTATTTATGATAAAATTACACTGTGAACTAGTAAAAGTCAAACTTTATAAACGAGCTAGGAAGTATTACAGCAAACTAATGTCTAGAGCTTGTGTCTTCAAATCAAGAGGTTGAGTATTTGAGTTCATCAGGAGAAAAAATAAAAATTTCTTTTCTTACATGACGATGTAATACAAAAACTAAAACTTATATCAAGCTAGACGTAATTCTCATTTTCTTCTGAATAAAAGTTTATGCTGTTTGGAAAAAAAAAAAAAAAAAAAAAAAAAAAAAAAAAACTTACAACTTCGGAATGAAAGGATTTCCCTGATTAAGAAATCTAATTTGAAATGATTCAAAATAATTTGATATGATTTAAATGCTTCGGATTTTAATACTATATAGATATACAATTAACATGAAAGTAATCATTTCAAATCATCTTTCTGAATCAGGGTTATCTAATATCTGAATTAAATTTTCTGTATGAGTTAATCATTCCACTATTCTACTTTTCGTGCTGAATTATTCTATAATGTTACATAGAATTACTTATATAGAAGTACTTCTCACAAAAATAAAGGGAGCAAGAAAAAAAATTAAAAAAACGGTTCACCCTAAAGCCATCCCTGCAACTTCCCGCTAATTCCATTCCTGGGCGCTTATTGTACTTATGAAATTTTTGAGATTTTTGAGCTCAAAATATAATTCATGTGATATTTTGAGCTCGTTGAGTTCAAAGAAATAATATTTCTATGCATTTGAGCTCTCCCAGCTCAAAAGTCTGATAGAAGTTTCATAGAACACTATTTTTGGAATTTTCAAACCGCAATAACTTTTGAATGGATCAACCGATTTCACGCAGTTGGCGGCATTCGATGCAGTTTTATCATCCTCATAAGTAATTTTTAGGTTTTACTTGATCGAACCAAAAATTTCGGAGTAATCCCAAAAAAATACTTTTTTCGGTTTTCTTTCGTTCACGATATCTCTCGAACGAATCAATCGATTTCGACCAGCTTGATGGTGATCGACATAGTTTTTCAAGCTCAAGGGCGGATTAGTTTTTGAAGTTGATCGATAAAGCCGTTTAAAAGTTATTTCGAAAAAACCACTTTTAAAAAAAATTTTTTTCTTATTTTTTTGAGATTTTTCAAAATTTATCAAAATCTATCGGTCCGAATCGGTTCAAATTCACAGGAAATCTAAGTTTGAGGAAACTCTTTAGAACGCCGTTTAGTAGATTTCTATCGGTTTATTCGTTCGAAAGTTATAAGCGAGCCACACACACACACACACACACACACACACACACACACACACACACACACACACACACACACACACACACACACACACACACACACACACACACACACACACACACACACACACACACACACACACACACACACACACGAACACACACACACACACACACACATACATACAAACATAGTGACAACAGCGCGGGGGTATTCAATGCAAACAAACAAACAAACAATCAAATCTTTCTTTATAATATTAGTATAAATGAAAACAAAGATTACTCTTTACTGAACGCTGTTGAAGATAGAATCCAAGATTTTTTTAAAAGTCAAAATGTCAGTCGAGAATAACCCGGCAAAAAAGAATACAAATCTATTATTGAAAATAGTCAACGAGTGCTAAAGCAAAAACGGTTAGTATTGGGTAACAATCGAAATTTACCAACCGTTTAAAAAAAAATATCCATGTGATAAACTAGGTTTTAACTAGAATATTTTCATCTTACAAAAACACACCTCAAAGTTGAACAAGTACTTGTTGTTGCTGATTTTTCTGCAAATTATTCATTTATACTTCAAAATAGCATTCATGGAGTATCTTGGAATAATATACAGACGTCAATTAATTCATGTTCTTTTGCCCATTTACAAAGTTCTTCGGGTGTCTGAATTTGGTCATCAGTCGTTAGCTGAAGGTTGGCTCGACTGGCATTTTGACTTTTAAAAAACTTTTGGACTCTATCTTCAGCAGCTTTCAGTAAAGAGAGGCCTTTGTTTTCATCGGGAATAAATAAAATATCATCTTGTTGTACTTTTTCTTTCACCTTTTTCATCATGTATATTAATGCGCCAAAAATATTTACAATTTTTTCTGCTGACCAATTTGATGGTAGTACAGATAATAATTGCATTTTTTTATTATTGAGAATAACAAAATTAAATATCTATTTCTATGGGTTTCTAGTGTATAGGCTTTTTATGCCCCTTAACACCAAGCCTTTCTCAACATTAATGATTTTGTTTGGTTGCTGCTCTTTATTTTTTGCAGCTGTGGCCCGACTTGTGCTTTCTGTACCGTATTCACCCTGAACGTCACCTTCTCAGGCTCTTGGAACAGAATCATGGAGAAACCACAGAGAAAACCCATGATAGTACAGTCGGAGCTGGGCTAAGTCTACAGTGATTGATAAGGAACTCTTCTTTATCGACAACTGGAGCATTAGGCCCTTCTCCTAGTGTGCAGAGATCCCTCGTACTAGCCAACGCTGACTAGAGTGGTCGCCCAATAAAGTTGTAGCTTAACTGGGTGATCGCCCAAGTCAGACGTGTGCCGCCCGGCTATCTCTGCCACATTCGGAGGCTGGCAATGTAACGCACATATTTTTAATTATAATCACTAAAAAATATTGGTGCGTGCCGGGATCGAACCCGGGTCCCACTCTGTCGAAAAGCGGGCATCGAGCCGACTAGGCTATTGCCTGCCTCTAATAACAAAATTAAATAATTATTCAACTTAACATCATCCGAAGTTTAAAAAAAAAATTTTTTTTTCCAAATTCAAAAATTTATATCTTTGTGTAAGCAACGCTATTCTTATTGCCGAGGCTGACGGCTGTCGAGTATCGTGAGGCCCGAGATCTGTGACGTAAGGTCTTACCCCCAGCCTGTGACAAGACTCGCCCCCACTCAACGAGGGTTGAGAGGACTACGAGAGAGATTGTTAGGGGCATTCCGACGCCACCCTTCATGAGGACCTCACGCGATGGGTCCTAATACAACGTCACCCAGTCATTGTCATCCCTTAATTATATTGGCTTTCATTAACTGTCTCATTCCGTAGTCATTGTCGGGTTATTACTTGTAGATGTATAAATAAATATGAGTGGTATACAAAATATAAACCTCGAGTCTTACAGATCAGAAGTGGGATTGGAAATCCGTGTTCCGTGGAAAGTGTGGTGTATTAATGTTATAATAAGTTATAATATATTAATTATAATTGAGAAGTTATTGTTAGTGCAAATATTGTGGTTTCGCATCAGTTTCAAGGTCAATAGGTTGAGTGCTGGGTCAACTCTACTCAATCCTCAAATTTGGCTACTTCGTAGTTAGATCACCCAAGGTCATGTTACTACATCTTCGAAAATTGCAACTTCTCTGAAAAATTGAAGTAGTTAAGAATATCCATAGCTGCGGTCGAGATAGGCTTTGAAGAGGCGTCGTACTTGCAGAAGGAACCAGGACTAAAGCATCTGGAGAAGGTGGAATTATGAAGAAGCAGAACAACTCAATGGTGAGCTGTTTTGCAACCGAAATTGCATTCTCAGCGAGTCCACCAGCAATCGGTGCAGAGAATGGATGATGAGTTCAACGCTGAAGAAGTTACTGGATTCAACGTCAGAGCGATATCAACAACGAATGATTACGATAAATTAAATCATCAGCAAATGAGGAATCAGGGCCTAAAGCTGGTCAACTCATTATCGCTCATTTGGTAATACGACACTGAGTGTCATGGTTATAATGAACGATAAATTTGGTAATGTAGAATTTACAAGTAATTAATTATGATACAACTTGAGTTGGTATATTAAGAGGTATAATCAAGTAGGCTTAGTAATGCTTGCTCGATAATAAATAAAGTGTTATTGCAAGTAGTAATTGTAATAACATGAAGAAATAGTAAATTAATAAATAATGAAGCAGAACTCCGAATTATGCATACCGGATGTAGCATTGATATACTTGCGCGATCAAGTAGTGAGTACTCGCTATGCAGTTCCAAAGAATGTTGTCGCGGTTATAAGTAACTATACATTTTCAAAATAAATTAGCAGTAGTCTTAATCAGAATCACAATATAATTTAGTAACGCCTTGATTTTTAATCGTTACAATTGGATATTAGTTAGCTATAAGAGAGTAGAATGATTGATTTTATTAATGTGGAGTTATTGCAAATTGCAAAGATTAACAATTCGGAAAACGAACTTATTGTTAGGTATAGTTAGTATATATACTCAAATCTGATTGAAAAATAATGAATAAGCATGTTAATAATATATATAAAATATATGACGCCAAGTTTGAAGAAATTATCTTTGGCAAAACTATAAAATAGAACCCGGCGGTCACATATATTTTGTGAACAATACACAAAGGAGAAAGTAGAAACTAGTAAATAGTTATAACGTAGAAATTCGAAATGCCTAAATAACACATGTTGGTATAAAAGTGTTTCTAGTTAAAGTCTTTGAAAAGTTCAAAATATCCTTTTCGTTAGTCGTTGAAAATAAATATTACGTGTTTGCCAGTAACTCAATAAGTAAAATTCATTGTTGGTAGAAAAATTATGTTGAGTCGAGTTTAAGAAAATTTTAAAAACATAACAACACAAAACAGATGGTTTCAAGGACATAGTATTAGAATTACTATACGAGGAAATCTCGGGTTTAGTTTTCTCACAGCCGAGTCTTTATCTCGCAAGAAACCCTTGTTTTATTGCCTTATTGTAAGTACTCAAAAGTTGAGTGGCAACCATGTGTCGGTTACGGGCTAAGTAAACTCATCGGTATAATGCACAAAGTACGAAGTAGTCCTACAATAGATTGTAAATAATTATTGTGTACTGTATTATTGAAATGCTCCTCAGCATTGATTGTAAGCTAGTTAAAACGAAAGATAATTATCTAATTTCACCAACCTTACGTTAGTATGATAGCACTATCATTTGAGTTAGAAAAATCAGATAGTTTTGTAAGAGATGTTATTTAACAAATTTTAACATCCCGTAATAATATCGAATTGGCTAGACATTTTTAAACAAGATGTAAATAAAATAGTTAAGCGTTTGATATCGTAAAGTAGAATTGTCAGTTATAAATTGACAAAGTATATAGTTGATGGATGAAAGTTAAAGATAAATAATTAATAATATTAATGACTAGCAGTCTACCCCGGCTTCGCAGGGTATTTAACAATAATTTGAAAATATAATATAGCGTATGTCATCCGGGGATAGTGTAGCTTCCCAACGGTGAAAGAATTTTGCAAATCGGTTCAGTAGTTCCGGAGTCCATTCAATGCAAACAAACAATCAACTCTTTCCCCTTTATAATATTAGTATAGATTATTGAAGTCGATTATTATGAATGCTAGGTCATTAATTGATGTACTAATTGCATACTAGAAAGATGAAGAATTAGATGAGCGATTAAATAATTCAGCACTATATTCTAAATTCATATCGGTATTTTTGCGAAGAGTTATCACTGAGCATTGTTAATTAATATCGTACAATACTCGGATGAAGTTTGCAAATTTAAATTGTAATCGAAATTATCATTTTTAAAATCATCATGTGGTATCGGACTACTACGAAATTATTAAATGCCCTGCCGACAGAACAAGATTTTAAGATCTTAAAGTAATAGAAACGTCGGTCAACAAGATCGATATTTACGTAATTGCAAAATAGTTTGGTTTGAATCTGTACAGTAGCGCAGTTACTGTCCCTTAAACAATAGTAGTCTTGTTTAAGACTGCGGGTTTATTTTACGACAAGTAATAGTCAGGTAGTAAACTCAGGTCAACTGGACCTCAAAAAAAAAAGGGGTCGTGGATACTGGTTAGAGTATATTGTCACATCAGCTATAAGGTATCGGTTGTTAGAATTGCTATGGTTTAACATTGAGTACGTTGAGTATCTTAAAGTAAGGGGAATCAGCTATACGTCCTTCTTGGATGTTGAGTGAACGAAATGTGGTTTCTCGTACCTGTATAAAATATGATTGAAATTCAAGCTGGAATTTCAGCGATAGAATATGTGAGCATAGTAACCATTAAAAATTAAATAAAATAATTATTAAGTTATTGTAATTAAGGCTTGATGAAGATAAGATTTATATATCGTCGAGAGCATTACATCTGTCTCTAGCTAAAATGTTAATTCATGTCTTCAAAGTTTCTGACTAAGCTTCGAAGGTGGTCCTGACGAGTGCTGAAGTATCAACTCGTCTGGGATACGTCTGTTGCTCGAGTAACCGTTGTACAGATATTACCAAGTCAGTATGGACGGCAGCGATAGCTGTTGAAGATCTTTCAACAATTGACGATAGTGCATGAGATGCACGAACGTGTGCATCGAGTACGTCATGAACCGTCATTATGATTGTAGACGGAAGACCAGGAATCTTGAAGGGATTTCAGTGGTAAGACGTTACATCGTCGACACTCTTAATCTGTTCTAGGTAAAAAGCTGAGTTGGACTATCACGTTGGCCGTTCAACTCTTGACAGTGTAAAGTTAAGCGGTTGCAGCAACAATCGGCACTTATTAGTGCGAACCTGGAGGAGTTGGTGAACAGCTGGAGTGATCCTGAGTTTCGTAGCAGCTAGGATACTTCATTAGTGCACCGAGTATGAGCTAACTCATTACAAATGGAGGCCAGATGGAGGAGTATTTGCATCCTAATGCTGGCTAGGGAGTCATCGTCCTAGTAGTTGCGTCGAGAGACTGCAAGATTAGGGAATCAATCAAGTGCCGTATGGCAGTAGCTTCTCCGCACTACTAGTGGTTTAATTTGAGAAAGCCGATATGAGTCATGTGATCGTTGAACGATCGGGCGGTCAGTGATGACCGGGCGACGACTCCAACGTCCTGGTGGTTACGTCGAGAAACTGCGAAGATCTTAATCGATCAAGCGCCGGTTGGCGGTGGTTTCTCCGTACTGCTAGTGGTTTTAGTGATATCTGTCACGAAGCATGCAGTCGTTATTGAGTACTAACGACGTAAATGGGTTAAGCTTGAAATTGTACGCATGAAAATTGAATGGAATGTTAAAATTTAGAGCTGCAGACAAGCTATATGGCGAGTAGTGATTCGTATCCGGTGGACGGCTGAGTCAGATACGAAGTCACTGGTGCCAATTGGTCGGCTCTAAAGTTTAAGCATGTATGACTGGATCAGCGGTATAGACACATGCCCTGAGTCCAGTAGGTAGAGGATGCACATGATTATTGTCTAATTGTAATGTGTTGTTGATTTTTGATAAAAAAGAGAACGGCTTTGATCTTACAATAGGAATGGCTGCATGATATTGCATGATATCTTATATTTTTCAAATACTGATAATACTCGAATATTATTTTAGGTCAAAAATAGTGATATAGCAGGCAAAGTGACATGGTCACTTGAACGAGCAGCTGACCACTAGTCGCGAGGACGCGAGCATCATCAGGACGGCCGACTGTAAGCAGCGCTTAAGGTCGTAGGGTCTTAAGGTCTTACGCTCGTAAGGTCTTACCCCCAGCCTGTGACAAGACTCGCCCCCACTCAACGGGGGTTGAGAGGACTACGAGAGAGATTGTTAGGGGCATTCCGACGCCACCCTTCATGAGGACCTCACGCGATGGGTCCTAATACAACGTCACCCAGTCATTGTCATCCCTTAATTATATTGGCTTTCATTAACTGTCTCATTCCGTAGTCATTATCGGGTTATTACTTGTAGATGTATAAATAAATATGAGTGGTATACAAAATATAAACCTCGAGTCTTACATTTGAATAAAAAAAAACACCCTCTTGAAAATTTCAGGATATTTTAAGATTAGTAAGAGGTACTCTGTAAAAAATATGAGTAAAAAATTTCATAGCGGGCTTTGATTTTCACGATTTTTTTAATTTCAAAATTTTCCCACTTTTTGATTTTTCAAAAATTTTACCCAAAAAATTTTTTTTTCATAGCCCTAAGTATCCCCTTTAAAATGAACTTTAGCCCATGTCTGTAACTATAATAGTTTTCGAGATATTACAAAAATAAATTTGAAAAACCTGAAAATAGTGAAATTTTTAATCTTGCATAACTTTTCGAAAAAAATTTTTTCCTTTGGCACAACTTTGTTTTATGATGAAAACAAACTTGTGACCAAATTTCATCCAAATCGGAAGGGGTCGATTCCAACTATTGGTTGATTTGACATGGAATGACCCGTATACGATTTGCATTACTAGTAGTTATTTCAAACTCTGATCTACAAGTAAGTCTCGTAGGTAAACAGGTAGCGCGTCAGCCTTTCAAGCGTTAGGTCCCCGGCTAGATCCCCGCGCACGCCGAATTTTTTTTAATTTTTATAGAAAAAATTATATATAATTCTATATAAGGGTCATTCCATGTCAAATCGACCAATAGTTGGAATCGACCTCTTTCGATTTGGATGAATTTTGGTCACAAGTTTTCTTTTATCATAAAACGAAGTTCTGCCAAAGGAAAAAAAATAAATTTTTTTTTTCGAAAGATGCAAATTCAAAATTTTGCGATTTTTCCAGTTTTTCAATTTTGTTTTTGCAATATCTCGAATGCTATTATAGATACAGGAATGGTCTTTCGTTTGTTTAGAAGGGGATACTTGGGGCTATTTAAAAAAAATAATTTGGAAAAAAATTTAAAAAAATGCTAAATTTGTCAAATTTTGAATTTTTTAAAATCGTCAAAAATGAAGACCGCTATCAAAATTTTGGCTCAATTTTTTTTGTATGATAACTTGTAATGATCTTAAAAGATCCTGAAATTTTTGGATAGGGTTTCTTTTTTCAAAAATATGAATTTTTGAATTTCAAAAAAAAATTTTTTTTTGTTTTTTGCACTTTCTATACAAGTTAAGGTTATGCAGATACATAATATTGTAATTTTGAGTATTTATGACATGGAATGACCCATAATTATATCTTATTCTATATAATTATATAGGACCATTTTTTATATATAATTATGTATAATTATATATAATCTTTTTCACCCGGGCACACATACATACATACAGACGTACGGACATCATCGTGAAAATAGTCAGGAAAGCTTCCTAGGATCTCGAAACGTCGATATCCAATGAAAACTCGATTTTCGAAAAACAGGGTAAAACCAATAACTTCCCAATTTTTTAAAATTTTCAATTTTTTTAGCGGGAAGTTAAAAATCCAAATTTTTGGTAGTTTTTCAACAGACTGTAACTTAAAGAAAAATGATCGCACAGCAAATAACAAAAAAATAATGTGGTGACATGGGACACCAAGTAGGAACGAAGTTCCTTCGGATAATATAGAAGCACTACAATTTGCAAAAAAAAATATCGTTCAATTTTAGATAAGGTAAGAACCCCAGCAGCTGCTCAGGAACCAATGCCTGCTCACTCCATGTATTTGTATATCTGAATTTGTGAATATAGATATATAAATACATGGAGTGAGCAGGTACTGGGGCTTTTACTTTATATCTTCTTGATTTTTGAAGTGAAATTTCTTTGCGCGCATGAGGGTAAAATTTTTACGAATGAAACGCAGTAATAATAATATTAGCGACACAAAATTGTGAGACGTTTTTGTCCAAGAAGAGGGAGAGAGCGATTGAGACCGATTGAGAGAGAGTGAGTAAGGGCGAACGTAGTATGAAGCTCATAGCCATGGAGCGAGAGTAAGGAGCAAGCGAGTGTGAAAGATTGAGAGAAAAAGGGAGATTGAGACAAAATACACGCTCTTGGTTCATGTATTCGTTTAGTAGTTAAATATTAGAACTTTAGATGTCCATACATCAATAATTTATGTATAATAATCCAAACACATCAACTATAAATTCAGGAACGACAATAGATGTTATTTTCACAAGATATTTAGGTAATGTTGAAACACGAACTTATATTAGATACTTTAATTATCATCATGCTTCGATCACAACATTACCAAAATAAATCACATCAAATAATGTAATCATCGAAGTAATGAATTGAAAAAAATCAAATTTATAATTTGTATTAATTTCCGACACTTTTATTATTTTAATTACAATTAAATTCATTAAATTCCCAACATATCTTCCTTTTTCTCTCCCTCTGTGTCTCGGAAAAATAAAGCTTTGGATTAGTATAAATATAAACAAGATTTAAAAACTAGTTTGCCGAAGAAAATTCACTTCTGACATCTGTACTTTGTACGCACGCACTTTTTTAACTTCCCGCTAAGAAAATCGAAGATTTTCAAAAATCGGGAAGTTATTCTTTTTACCCCGTTTTTCGAAAATTGAGTTTTCATCAGATCTCAACGTTTTGAAGTCCTAGGAAGCTTCCCTGACTATTCCCGCGATGGTGTGTGTGTGTGTGTTTTTTTTTTTTTCTAGGGGGGGAATCCTTTTTGCGGATTCCAGGCATAGCTGTTTGGCCTGGATATGTGACGACTCGACGCAGCGTCATACTAAAACTCGACGCTAACGCCCCTACTCACTAAACCCTAAACCCCTTTTCTTCTTTCCTCTAATCCCTCATGGAAACCGCCGTCAGGCATTACTTCGTGAGGGGTGGAACTTGCTACTGCTCTTCCTTCTGGTGGCTAAGGTGTTAACTTCCTTCCTTCTATCTTCTGATATTTGCTGTTTTTCTTTCGGTGGAACGCAAGTCTTTGAGAACTTCTGTTGCAAACATGTTGGTAGCGTTCCAGGTAGCTTCTGACGACAACATTGCTTCCACTAGTGAATCTGGTTGCATTCTCTGGTTCAGGATCCTCTCCAACTCTTCACGCTGTGGATCGAAACGAGGACATATAAAGAAGACGTGCTCCGCATCTTCAGTAACTCTTGGGCAGGACGGGCACTCCGAAGAGTCATCGTGCTTAAAGCGGTGTAGATACTCTCGAAAACACCCGTGTTCCGACAACATCTGCGTAAGATAGTAATTGACCTCGCCGTGATGAGGCGGTACGTCCACCTACCCTTCTCTGCAGCATCCCATTGTAGTTGCCATCAGCCTATTCTGTTCTGCCGTTCTTCAATTCTAAGTTCTTCAGGGCTCAGTGCAGTTGACTTTTTTCGTTGGTAAAGGGCTCGTCTTTCCTCTGCTAGAACTCTAAGAGGTAGGGTTCCGGCAATGACGCACACTGCTTCTTCTGATATAGTGCGGAAGGCACTAGCTACTCGTAGGGCACTCAGTCAATATATTGGTCCAGCTTTTCTCCATGATTCTTAGGTTTCCAGTGCATCAGCCCAAATGGATATTCCGTAAGTGAGCACTGACGTGACTACTGATGATAATAGTAGCCTCCTGCTCTGCATTGGGCCTCCGATGTTAGGCATCAGCCGTGCGAAACTAGCCCTCACTACTGACGCTTTGGCACTGACGTGGTCCACCTGCCACTTGAAGTTGAGTTGGGCATCCAGCATCACTCCCAGATAACGGATAAATGGTTGTGATGTGATTTCTTGTTCTCTGACTCTCAACTTGATAGTTTCTACCGTTTTTCTACTGGTGATGAGCACTGCCTCGGTTTTATGCTTGGCTAGTTGCAAGTTCACCATGTCCATCCACAAATTGACTCGTCTGAATGTAATATCAAATGCCATTTTTATCTCTTCGAGGTGCTTTGTGACGATCAAGACAGCTACGTCATCCGCATATGCTACAAGTTTGATTCCCGTAGGCAATGCTATTCTCAGGAGGCCATCATACATGATGTTCCATAGCAGAGGACCTAAAACTGATCCCTGTGGCACTCCTCCGGTGATTTCGTACTCTTCCGTACCATTCTTCGTGTCATATTTCAGGACCCTATTCGTGAAGTAGCTCGCTACCATTCTGCGAAGGTATCCTGGTACGTTTTTTACCAAGCAGTATTTATTCTTTCCACCCTTCCATCTCGTTCCGGCGATTGCATCCTTGGCTGTATCAACAACCAATTTGATCGCATCCAGAGTTGACCGGCCTTTTCGGAAACCAAACTGGTTCTCTGCCAGGAGTGGATCGACTACAGCCTCTATTCTCTGATGAATTGTGCGCTCGAATATCTTGCGGCCGTGTCTAACATGCAGAGTGATCGGTAGGATGACGGTTCTTCCGGCGGCTTTTTCCCTTTCGGAAGTAGTACTAGCTGTTGCTATTTCCACTTCTGGGGAAAAGTCCCTTCCTTCAGGCATGTATCGTAAACGTCCAGGAATAATGTCGGTGCTGCCCTAAGAATTGATTTCAGGGCAATATTAGGGATTCCGTCCAATCCCGGCGCCTTATTATTCCCTACTCGATTGCCTGCCTCTATCAACTCATCCAACGTGATAGTTGGGATGTCTTCAGGGTTGAACTGCTCCTACTTGTAGGTGAATACCGGCTGTTGGGGAAACAGTGCAGTAACAATCTTCTCTAGGAGTTGTGGACACGTAGGTGATGGCATAAGCTGGCATTTCAGGTGGGTCATAACCACCTTATACGGTCTGTCCCATGGATTTTTCTATACTTCTGCGACCAGTTCTTTCCAGCAGTGTCTTTTGCTTTCTTTGATGGCTCTGTTCAATTCTCGAAAGGCCTTTTTATACTCTACCAACAGCTCTGCGGCGTTAGGTCGTCTGTAGCCACGCTGAAACTTTCTTTTTTTTTAAGACACTCTGAACGTAGAATGCTAATGTGATCGTTCCACTAGTACACCGAAGGTCTTAAATTCATGCCACGTTTCCGAGACATACTGGTGTCGCAAGCACCAATGTGTCATTAGGTCCTTGGTCTTCTCTTCAGCAGTTTCTACGATGATTGGATGGCACTCTAGGGCTACTACTAAAGCAGTGAGGTCGAGAGATTTAACTTTCCACCCAACCGCGCTAACGCTCATGTTGACTCTTGTTAGATTCTGGCCAGTTGATATTTCCCATAGTATCGCACTATGGATGCTGGCTGTGTAGGTGTTCAATACTTTCCAAGAAAAACCTCTTCGAGCTAAGCAACTGCTGACAAATGTGAGGTCGACAATTGAGTTTGCCTCTTCCTTAGTATACGTTAGCGTGTCACCGGTGTTAAGAAGGATCACGTCCAGTGTGGCTATTGCCTCGAGAAGTGCTTTTCCAGGTGTATTAGTGAACTTGCTGCCCCAGTCTGCTGCCCGGAAATTGAAGTCACCAGCTATTGACACGGAAAAGTGTTTTCTTGCATCCTCAGTTAGCTGATCAAGGAAGTCTTCAAACTGTTCATTAGAGAGACTAGATGGTGCATAGCAACTGTAGAAGCGGAGGCCATCTACCCATGCTGCTACGAAGCCGGCTTCTTTATTGTTGACTGTTCTCTGAAAAGGACATTTCCCGCAGGATTAGATACTCAGATGTCTATAAGGCTCACTTATAAGTGCTACGTCTGCCTCTAATTCGCGCACAGCTTGCATAAGAAGGTCATGCGCAGCCTTACAATGATTGAGGTTGAGCTGCAATATTTTCAAGTTCTTCGTTTCGTTATCTTCTGGAGTGCTTCTTGGAAGACGGAGCATCTGTTCATGCCTGCATGGTGAGCTACCTTTTCTACGCCGTGCCATTCAATGCACAGTGCATATTTAGCTGGATTTCTACAATCAGCAATTTTGTGTCCTTCTTTTCCGCACCTTATGCAGTGCTTAGACCGGTCGACTTCGCTTTTGCACTGAGATCCGAAGTGCCTAAAGTGCCAGCATTTGAAGCATTTTATGGGTCTCTTCATTGCTCTTATTCGGCAATTGACCCAGCCGATCTTTATTTTGCAATTTCCTTCTAGTAACTTTTGTGCTGCAGCTGCTGGTAGTGACACTGTGGCTGTCTGCGTACCCCTAAAGGCTTTACGGATCTTGATTGCCTCTAGTGGGATTTGACAACTTTCTCCAGCTTCCCTCTTTAGAGCGGTCTGAATATGCTCTTTCGTCGTGTCGTCATCGACATCTCTGATCTCGATGGTCTCCTGTGGCCCTTTGCAAATCACTTTGGACTCCTCCTCAAGGATGTCCGCAATCGTCTTTTGCAGGGCTTGGCCTTTATCAGTGCTCTTCCTCGAAATCGTAATCAACAAGTCGCCACTTCTGGTCTTGTTAATCTTATCCACAGTTTAACGAACCTGCTCATCTGGGACGTCCTACTCTATGCAACGTAGAATCTCGGCATACTTTGTTTTCTCGGCCGGGTGGATGATCAGTGCGTCGGGTCTGATCCATTTGCGTGGTTTTTTCCGCTTAGGCTCTGGCCTGAGCTCCTTCGGCGGCTGCTTTAAGAGTTGCTCTCTAGCTTCCTCTTCTTCTTCTTAGACTGTACTTTTTCCCAATCAGACGCCTTCTTAGGTTCGTCACTCTGCTCTACTACTCGTTGCGGAGGGCTTTTTTTCAAGTACTTTTTCTTTGTGACTTTGTCGGTTGGCGCTGACGAATTTCGGTCCTTTCTCTTCCCAGGCCTTGAGTCAGTTTCACCCTTGTCCTCAGCAGGAGATTCGCCGTCGCCGTCGGCTCCAGTTTCCATTGCTTCTTCCGTCTCAACTTCAGTTTGAATGCGTCGTCGTAATGACTGCCATTCCTCGTCCAGTTTCTTGAATCTTCCAAGAGCATTGACTACACCAGTTGTCTTGGTCTTTATCTCCTTGTGGATATTGACCTATGTTTGGACAAACTCTTGCAGCTCAGTGGTCAGCTTTTCAAGGCGCTCCAGCGCTTGCGTTCTCTTCATTTCAGCGCTTGCTTTAATCGCTGCTTGTTGGGCATGTGGCCCATTTAAACTTCTGTTCATTTCCTTTTGTGTCTCCATGCTTTGGTTAACCAGCGCATCGTACGGAGTGGAGCAGGTTATCTTAACTAGGAACGGGTGTACCCTCGGAGATAGTACTCCTACACCAGTTCCCTGAGGCCTAGTCGACACTTAGCCAGTCCTGGAATACACGGACGGACTAGACTTGCTCGGGGCGGTGAAGGTTCCGACCTCTAACACTCACTGCGTACTTCCTGATCAAGGCCCGAAGTGGCTGGCTCCTGATCCGCTACTGCAACTTACACCTCGGCAGAGCAAGCTCACATCAGCCGTAGCCCGCATCGTCGGAAATAATCGACATGGGTTCCAGACACTCCCAGTGAGTTACAGCGGAGAACGATCGTCTTGCTAGGTCAGTTAGTGTGACCAACCCATTAAAAGGGGAGTTTTGTCCACGGGAGCGTATTTTATTTGGCTCCTACCCTCTGTACCTCATCAACTAAGAGACCTAGTGTCATCCAAGGTCGTCCCATCCGCTACGGGGGACGCGCCTGGTAGCAGTTTCTCCTCTGCTGCAGGTGTGTGTGTGTGTGTGTGTGTGTGTGTGTGTGTGTGTGTGTGTGTGTGTGTGTGTGTGTGTGTGTGTGTGTGTAAGTATATGTGAACCGCCTATAACTTTTGAACGGTTTTAGCTATTTCATCGCGATTGGTGCCACTCGAAAGGAGTTCACCAAACTTAGATTTCCTGTGAATTTAAACCGATTCGGACCGATCGATTTTGAGAAATTTTGAGAAATCTTAAAAAAAAAACAAAGAAAAAAATCTTTTTTAAATGTCGTTTTTTGCAATAACTTTTAATCGGCTGTATCGATCAACTCCAAAAACTAATCAGCTCACAACCTCAAAAAACCATGTCGATCGCCACCGGTCTGGTCAAAATCGATTGATTCATTCGAGAGATATCGTGAACGAAAGAAAATCGAAAAAAGTGTTTTTCTGGAATCACTCCGAAATTCCTGGCTTGATCAATTCAAACTTAAAAAATTCTTTGCGAGGCTTAAAAAACTGCGTCGAATGCCGCCAACCGCATAAAAATCGATTCATTAATTTAAAAGTTATTGCGGTTGGAAAATTCAAAAAATAGTGTTTTATTAAACTTTTACCAGACTTTTGAGCTCTCTGAGCTCAAAAGCACGGAAACTTTATCTATTTGAGCTCGGAGAGCTCAAAATAACACATAAATTGTATTTTTGAGCTCGAAGAATTCCAAAATACACTTCTCACAAAAATTAAGGGAGCAGAAAAAAAATCTAAATTTTTGGGGGATTTTCAACAGGCTGTAACTTATACAAAAGTGGTCGTACAGCAAAAAAAAAAAAGCAAATTGTAGCTCTAAGTATTTAGTTTTCGGATCTGAGTTTGAAAATTTTTTTTTGAAAATATTTTTCGAGTAATCATAAGAAAACCACCGAAAAAAAAATTTTCGAAATTTTTTTGGTTTTTTTTTTTAATCTACGGACGTGGAAAAAATTTTTTCGACTCAACCTTCATATGGACCGGATAGCTTGTTTATTCAGCTTTAATTTCGTTTTTTTAAAATCTCGATACAAGCATTTCTCGCTGAGATATCGATGTTTGAATGGAAAAAGATCATTTTGTCTTTGATTACCAATATCTCAGCAACCAATGATCGCACAGAAATGTTGAGGTTGGTTTTAAAAACTTGAATGAATTCTCTACAAGGATTGGCAATTGAATTTTGAAAAAAAAATTTTTTTTCAATCATTACATGAATTTGAAAAAGCATCCAAAAAAGGGCTTTTTGTCGTTTTTTGGAAAATCAAGCGCCCAATCAAAAACATTGCGGAAACCACTAACGTTAAGTGTGCCTTTTACTGTTCAATGTACCCACAAAAACCCTACAAAGTTTCAATTCAATCCAGCCAACCGTTTTTTTTTCCCCTTGATCGAATTTTTGAAAAAATTAAAGGAGCAAGAATTTCGCTCTGAAAATGTCATAATTTTTATCAAAAATGAAAAAAATTTTTTTTTTTCATTTTTCTCTCAATTCTGTATTAGTGACTTGAAAAATTTAAGGAAAAAAAAAAAAAAAAAAAAAAAATCGAAAATTTAAATAAAAAAAAAAAAAAAAAATTTTTTTAATTTTTTTTCAATTGGCCCAAATCAAAAAAAATGTAGCGACTCACTTTCTCACCGATTTTACTCTTCCGCACTTTAATTTTCCTAGTCACAAATTAATTGAATAAATTAAAAGTTGATACCCCCAAGGCAAGTCGAATATTCGTTCTACGATTATTGGGACAATAATTTTTTCGTGCGAATTCCAACAGTGTCTAAAAAAAAAAAATTTTTCTTAAAACTAACCTGCTTTCTTGGTAATCGAGCCAATCAACAGTTTTTCTCAAAACTACCGTATTTTTTAATTTTTAGAAAAGCAAATTAACTGAGTTTTTGCTAACTTTAGTTTTCTTTTTATTTTTTTTCATAATGCCTAGGCGGCATTTATCCGCGCCACAAGTCGCTCAGATAGTGACTCTAGTGGAAGAAGGGTACAATTACCGACAAGTCGGGGATCGTATGGACGTTAGTTCATCTGTCGTATCTCGCGCATACAATCGGTATTTGGAAACCGGTGGTTATCAACGACGAGTTGGCCAAGGTCGTCGTCGCGCAACAAATCCTCGTGATGACCGAGCGATCGTTCGGCGCGTTCGTCAAGAACCTTTCGTTCCTGCGAACGTTGTCGCCCGAAATTTTCCGAACCGTCGACAACAGCAACAACAACGACGACGACGACAACAACAACCGCGGAACATTTCAGTTCAAACGGTTCGAAATCGTCTCCGTGAGACTGGAGTGCGATCAAGAAGTGCCGCCCGAGTACCGATGTTATCACCCATACATCGCCGAAACCGTCTGGCTTACGCTCGTCAACATGTTCATTGGACCGTAAGGCAATGGAACAATGTTTTGTTTTCTGATGAGTGTCGGGTATGCCTGTTTGGAAATGACCGAAGACCCCGAGTTTGGCGCCGTCAGGGAGAGCGTTTTTCACGTAACTTCACTCGACCGGTAGCTGCTTACAACGGAGGGTCGGTGATGGTTTGGGGAGGAGTTTCGAGATTTTCACGAATTCCTTTGGTAATCGTCCACGAAAATCTAAACGCTACGCGTTACATTAATCAGATCTTGCGACCTGTTGTCTTGCCTCTACGGCAGCAAACTAGAGGTTTTATTTTTATGCAAGACAATGCCCGGCCTCACACAGCAAACGTCACCCGTCGGTTTTTCCAAAGACACGACATAACGTTGTTAAGGCATCCAGCGGTAAGCCCTGATCTTAACCCTATCGAGCACGTCTGGGATATCCTGAAGCGCCGATTGCGCCAGAATTATCCCAATTTACGAACGTTAGCAGCATTAGAGCGGGCACTAATCGAAACTTGGCGACGGATTCCGCAGTCAATGATTCGAAACTGCATTTAGAATATGCCTGAAAGATTGCGGGCTGTTATCAGGAGCAGAGGTGGCAATACGCGGTATTAGCACAACACACACACACACACACACACACACACACACACACACACACACACACACACACGGAGAGGTCAACTACTACCTAACGCAGATGTTGTCAGGACATGGCTGTTTTCGGGCTTATCTTCACCGCTTTAGGCATGACGATTCTCCGGAGTGCCCGTCCTGCCCTGGAGTCACTGAAGATGCGGAGCACGTTTTTTTCGAGTGCTCGCGTTTTAATCCACAACGTGAGGAGCTGGAGAGGATCTTGAAGAGGAGAAGTCAACCAGAGTCAGTCGTAGAAGCAATGCTGTCTTCAGAAGCTGCCTGGAATGCAACGAACACTTTTGCCACAGAAGTGCTTACAGAGCTGCGTTCCATCGAGAGAAAAAGAGCAAAAGACAGAATCTAGAAGGAAGAAATAACATCTTAGCCACCAGAAGGAAGAGCGGCAGCTAATTCCTCCCCCCGCGAAGAAATGCCTTACGGCGGTACCATGGGGGATCAGAGGATAGAAGAGAAAGGGGTTTAGGGTTTAGTGGGTAGGGGCGTTAGCGTCGAGTTTTTAGTATGACGCTGCGTCGAGTCGCCACATATCCAGGCCAAACAACTATGCCTAGAATCCGTAAAAAGGATTCCCCCTAAAGGGAAAAAACACACACACACACATCTTCGGAGAGTGAGTTTGGAGTCACAAAATACTGTGGAAGTGACGAACCACAGGGTCTCAATCTCTGATAAAACCACACACATACACGTGCGCAAGCACAAAAGCGTAAATCCGCCGTGCAACCTCCACGTGGTACGCTTTGGGTAACGCTAATGCCGGCGGTAATTTTTTTTTTAATTTTTTGAAGTTTTTAGCCAATTGAAAAAAAAAAAAAAAAATTTTTTTTTTTTTTTCTCAAAATTTTTTTTTTTTTTTTTTTTTTTTTTTTTTTTCCCTTAAATTTTTCAAGTCACTAATACAGAATTGAGAGAAAAATGAAAAAAAAATTTTTTTCAAAAATTCGATCAAGTGGGAAAAAAAAAACGGGTGGCTGGATTGAATTGAAACTTTGTAGGGTTTTTGTGGGTATATTGAACAGTAAAAGGCACACTTAACGTTAGTGGTTTCCGCAATATTTTTGATTGGGCGCTTGATTTTCCCAAAAACGACAAAAGCCCTTTTGGATGCTTTTCAAATTCATGTAATGATTGAAAAAAAATTTTTTTTTCAAAATTCAATTGCCAATCCTTGTAGAGAATTTATTCAAGTTTTTAAAACCAACCTCAAAATTTCTGTGCAATCATTGGTTGCTGAGATATTGGTAATCAAAGACAAAATGATCTTTTTCCATTCAAACATCGATATCTCAGCGAGAAATGCTTGTATCGAGATTTTAAAAAAACGAAATTAAAGCTGAATAAACAAGCTATCCGGTCCATATGGAGGTTGAGTCGAAAAAATTTTTTCCACGTCCGTAGATTAAAAAAAAAAACCAAAAAAATTTCGAAAATTTTTTTTTCGGTGGTTTTCTTATGATTACTCGAAAAATATTTTCAAAAAAAAATTTTCAAACTCAGATCCGAAAACTAAATACTTAGAGCTACAATTTGCTTTTTTTTTTTTTGCTGTACGACCATTTTTGTATAAGTTACAGCCTGTTGAAAATCCCCCAAAAATTTAGATTTTTTTTCTGCTCCCTTAATTTTTGTGAGAAGTGTATCATAAGTGCAACTTTAAGCGCCTAGATATGGAATAAGCGGGAAGTTGCAGGGATGGCCGTCAGGATCAACCGTTTCTCGATTTTTTTTGTGTGTTGGTGTTAATAGAACCTAAAAAACTACTTCGATCACCGCCAAGAACGTTAAAATCGATTGATTGGTTCGTGAGTTATCGTTGTTGAAAAAATTCGGAAAAAGTTAATTTTTCAAATTTCTCTGAAATTTTCGGTTTGATCGGTTTATGTTTCAACGTTAATCCTAAGATTCAAAAAACTGCGTTGAATGCTGCCAACCGTGTGAAAATCGGTTAATTCATTCGAAAGTAATTGCAGTTTGAAAATTTAAATAATTGTGTTTTATGAACTTCTATCAGACTCTTGAGCTCAAAGAGCTCAAAAGCTTAGAACAGCTAAATAATTGAGCTGAAAGAGCTCGAAAGAACATACAAACTATACTTTTGAGCTCGAAGAGCTCGAAAATGTCATAAGTGCAATTTTAAGCGCTTAGATATGGAATTAGCGGGAAGTTTCAGGGATGGCCTTTAGGATCAACCGTTTTCTAGATTTTTTTAATCTTTAATTCTTTGTAATTTTAATTATTTTCGAAATTAAAATGTTTCTAACATACTAACAACATTACAAAACTTGATGTAAGATACTATTATAGTCTCGTCAATGACAATCATGAAACTGTTTGAATTATTTCTCATTCAATGTTTCATAAGTGACAGCACTAATGTTAGAAAATTATTTTTCAAGCAATAGCACATTATTTAAATGACTGAAAATTAATCTTTTGATGCAAAATTATAGAAAATTATACATTTACTCGTTTGACGGTTTAAAAATTTAGAGTTCATGCCATATAAATTGAACACGGTATTTTGTTATAATTTTCACACCAAGTCATCTATACTGAACCAAGTCGAAAATATTTTTGCAATGTATAAAAGTACCTAAATTCATGGAAAAAACATAAGTGAGAAATATATACACCGAAAAAAAGTACTTCTTGCACCAAGAAAATTTTGACGGTGGCCGAAGTTATATTGGAGCAAAAATATATTTTTTTGTCTGAAGACATAATGACTTCATTCACGAAATTAAGCGTCATCATTAATATATTCTTGATCCAAAGAAATTAACCTTTAAGTCAGGATTTTTTTTCTGCAGTGTATGGAAACATAGAAGCATAGATATAAAAAATTTATATCCCACATGTATTTAATTTGTATGTATTTTTCTTAAAAACCTAAATGAAAAATTTGTTATATGTTTGCTAATATGTTGGATATATTCATTAATAATAGGAATTTTTTAATTTTTGTTGTTAAAAACGGACTTAAATTTATCAGCTTAAATCAACTGTTTACCTCTTCCTGATTCTTAAAAAATTTGAAACCGATTTTCAGCGATTAATTGTAAATTAGACATCTTATCAAAAAAGTTTTATACTTGATAAATTTTGATCAATCGATTATATTAAAAAAATACATCCCCCAAACTTTATCAATATTATAGAAAATAATCGTTTGTCACTGATTTAGAAAGTAACTTTCAAATTACGTCAGTATTATGCCCAATTGTGATCAATTATTGATGTAAAATAATGACTCTCAAATGGCATTTGTATTACTTACTACTGTAATTTGTTACTGATGTAAACACATGATGTTAATCTTACGTCAAGATTACGTGCAGCCATGACTTGTCACTGATGTAAATGCATGATGTTAAACTTACTTTAGGATTACGTACAACCGTGACTGGTCACTGATGTAAATGCATGATGTTAAACTTACGTTGTTATGACATACAATGATGGCATGAATGTTTGGTAATATTGTAGTTTATATGTTTGTATGTGGTAATATATTATGTCAGTTGTACGTAATATGTAGGTCATTTCCGTGATATCATAGAGAAGTAATCAACTTTCATCAGTATAATGTCAAAATTATAACACAAATTTTTACATTACAATTGGATCACAATTAAAATGGGTCAATCTTACATCATATTTACGTAAAATATTGT
The DNA here is from genome assembly GCF_020080835.1 of Cotesia glomerata. NCBI lineage: Eukaryota > Metazoa > Arthropoda > Insecta > Hymenoptera > Braconidae > Cotesia > Cotesia glomerata. The sequence goes on from NC_058162.1 coordinate 12,490,689, forward strand.
GACATTCCTGTGACTTATAAATGACATCATATTATAGTCATGTGTTCACTGGGACATGAACAAACATGATCATATCTGATTATTTTTTCCTGGGTCTGTAAGAGTTACGGTTTCAAATATTTTGTTTCTTTTTATTAACGTTCCCGCAACCCCTTTTAAGGTAACATATTGTAAAATCTGTTCTTAGCTGACTTATATTCAATAAAAGTAATATTCCTACTAAATTTCAAGTCTCTAAGCCTTATAGTTCCAGAGATATCCTGATGAGTCTCTACATAGGTGGAAATCTCTTATATACATATAGATATATAAAAAAAAATGTGTGTGTGTGTGTGTGTGTGTGCAAGTCACACACGGTAGAAGTGAAACTTTCGAAAAGTCCCTGATTAAATATACTCATTGAAAAGTATTGAAAAAATAAACAGTCCTTTCATGTAAACTGTATATTTAAAATACATAAAAAAAGAATTAGGATTATTGAAAACAATTTAAATCTCATCATTTTTAATACTTTTCAATTAGTATTTTCAATCAAGGGTAGGGTACGAGAGATTGAGATAGGATAAATGTAAGGTTTATTATTTTTCACCGAGCCTAAAAATTATTTAATATTTTAATGGGCTTGTTCAAGTTTACTAATTTCTTCGTTGGACTGAGCTTAGATTAGTATAATTTGCATTGTTTTTTTTTTTTTATAGATATTTTTTAGAGAGAATGTAGTCACTTTTAGTTTTGGTACATGATCTGCTAAGATCTCCCAAGAGCTTAGTAAACTTGAACGAGCCCAATGTAAACAATTATATTACATATCAATGTTTTAATTAGCAAATTGTCTAACTCTATTTGAGAGAATCTTTTATTTGTACGAAAAAAACCAATTAGTTCAAAATTTATTATCACTTTAAAAAACCATTTAATATCATTAAAATCTAATACTGATACAATATTTAGATTTGAATCATTCAAATAATTTATAATTGGATTATTGCTACATCAAAATGTTAAAAAATCACCCTCTAAAAAATAAGAAGTTAGACAAATTGCTAATTAGACCGTCGATATATTACATTAAGTCTCTATATTTTCACATTGAACAAATAACACGAGAGGTTTATAGTAACTGAAATAGGAAACAAATGCTCTAGTGTCAATTTGATTTATATATCTTTTGGGTCATAATTTTCAAGTACAGTCAACCCCATTTTGGGCCATAACTAAGTGACAAAATTAAAAATTTTTAATTTTTTTTTTTATTCTGCTTATTTTTACAACGCATTTAAGATAAAAATGTCGTGAAAGAAAAAAAAAAATGATTTCGATGGCTTTTTTGCCTTTGAAAGGAAAAAATTTTGGCTTTCATTTTTTGGATAAAATTTCTATTTGATCTTTTGAAAAAAAAAAAAATTTGAAAAAAAAAAATTGTTCAATTTGATAAGAAAAAAATTAGGAAAACGGTTGTCCCTGAAGGCCATCCCTGCAACTTCCCGCTACTTTCGTAATTAAGCGCCCAAAATTGCACTTATTACGTTTTTGAGCTCTTCGTGCTCAAAAATGTAATTTTCGTGTAGTTTTGAGCTCTCCGAGCTCAAAAGTCTGATAGAAGTTTAACCCGTTGACGACACATGAGGTCCAGTGGACCCCAGGCGAACTTTGAGGCAAATTTAAATTTAGACGGAAATTTATAAGTAACACTTAGTGTGCCATCTGTTGTCGGTTGAAATCTATGCAATTAGTTGTGATGCGTGACAAAGGTCTCCATGCTGTTAGTCTCATTTTAAGTGACTGACCGAAATTCGTAACTTCAAACTTCAGAATAAATATATTTTTTTCAAACTTCATCAAATATTGATTTCTTTCCATAAAATATATTGTTTTCCGAATAAAATGGCGTCGGTTTTTTTTCGATATCGTAAAAATCAAAATTTTTGCGACTTTTTTTATAAAAAAAGTTTAGTTTTTTTTTCTAAATGATTTTTCAGTATTTTTAAATTATTAGAAATTAAAAATAACTATTAAGATATTTAGAACGAATGTTATATTAAAGTTTGGTGCCAATTATAAGTCAATACAACACATAAAAAACGAATTAGAGATGTTTTGCTGAGTGGGGTCCACTGGACCCCATGTGTCCTCAACGTAATTTTTTCGACGTGTGTCCTCAACGAGTTAATAAAACACTATTTTTTGAATTTTCAAACCGCAATAACTTTCGAATGAATGAACCGATTTTCACGCGAATAGCGGCATTCGACGCAGTTTTTGAAATTCTATGGTATATTTTTAAACAAAAATTGATCAGACCGGAAACTTCGGTGGAATTCGAAAAAAACACTTTTTTTTCGATTTCTTTCGTCAATGAGAACTCACGAACAAATCAACCGATTTCGACCGGCTTGGTGGTGATCAATGTGGTTTTTCGATGTTAAGAGCTGATTAGTTTTTTTAATTGATCGGTCGAGCCGTTTGAAGGTTATTAAAAAAAAAACCACATTTGAAACAATTTTTTTTCGCAGTTTTTTTAAGATTTCTCAAAATCTATCGGTTCGAATCAGTCCAACTTGAATTCAAAATCTAAGTTTAGTAGAACCCTTCCGAATGGCACCAACGGCGATCAAATCGGTCAAGCCGTTCAAAAGTTATGAGAGGTTTACATACACACACACACACACACACACACACACACACACACACACACACACACACACACACACACACACACACACACACACACACACACACACACACACACACACACACACACACACACACACACACACACACACACACACATGCATGCATGCATGCACACTAGGGTGATTTTTTTTTACTTTTTTTTTTTCGGTCCCATCGTGAATTCTTGTTGGAAATACCCAAAAAAAAATTCCCTGAAAGTTTGAGCCCTTAATATTAATTTAAGTCCTCAAACAAGGCGTGTGAAGATTTCCCATTGAAAAGACACAAAAACTCTGATTTTTAATTTTTGAATTTCTTAAGCTCAGCGGCATTTTATGGAATCACTTTGACTGAAGATGGTTTTTTCTCAGAATTGATCGCTCTACAAAAGTGCCCATTGCGGCAAAGTCGTAACTCACACTGGTGAGACAGTACGGGCCACTGAACCTGACTTTTCCATCAAATTCGCGTTTTTTTGCATTTATCTCGTAAATAACAAGAGTTACAGAAAAAATGTGAATGACAAACTTGTAGGGAATTCAATTTTCTACAAAAAAATTTTTTAGACCAAATCGCTAAGATCAATATTAAGCGAGATATTAAGCCTTGAATTGATTTTTCCGTGAAATTTTGGCTGATCAATGGTTTTAACTTATTAATATCTTGTTTTCTTTCTCTGTAATATTATATTTTTTGTTCAATATATCTTTTTAAGGCACAAGATATTCTTGTAGGAAATTGAACGCTCTTCAAAAAAGGTATCTAATAATTTTTTGATAAATACAATCCTTTAGAAGTTATTCGAATTGGAAATTGACACTCATAAAAATTTTAAAGTTTTTTTACTAAGGAATTTTGTAGCTCTTCAACGATTAGTTACATTATTGAGGTCAAAACATATTTTTGTAGGAAATTAAACGCTCTTTAAAAAAGGTTTCCTATAATTTTTTGAGAAATGCAATCCTTCAAAAGTTATTCCAATTTAAAAATGTGTATTTTATACAAATGCATTTGAAAAGTGTATTTTATACAAATAATAAAAAAATAATATACATTAGAAGAAAAAAGCTGGATAAAAAAAAAACAATAATTAAAATCTTTATATCAGAAAAAAGTAATTAAAGAAAGTATTTTTAAATGCATTTACGGCTAAAATATCGTTAAAATAATTTTTATATTCAGAAAAAGATCGGAGGAAAAAGAATTTTGAGTATAATTATGCAATAAATTAATTAGATGCCCCAAAAAGTAAAAAAAAACCTTAAAATTTTCAATATTGTCAAATTCCAATTGGAATAACTTTTGAAGGATTGCATTTCTAAAAAAATTACAGGAAACCTTTTTTAAAGAGCGTTTAATTTCCTACAAGAATATATTTTGACCTAAACAATGCAACTAATCGTTGAAGAGCTACAAAATTCCTTAGTAAAAAAACTTTAAAATTTTTATGAGTGTCAATTTCCAATTCGAATAACTTCTAAAGGATTGTATTTATCAAAAAATTATTAGATACCTTTTTTAAAGAGCGTTCAATTTCCTATAATAATATTTTGTGACCCAAACAATTCAACTATTGGTTAAAGAGCTATAAAATTCCAAACTTTGCACAAAAAAATTTCCCATGTTAATTAAATGGAAAATGGAAAATCGTGATGAGGCACAACTTAATATTAAAATTAAGAGCTCCTGTTTTACCAGGCACCTTTTTTCGGTATCCTGAACAATATTTTCCGTATAGTTTTCAAAAAAAAAAGTCGATTTTTTTGATACAGCCTATTCTTTATATATAAGATATTTATTATATCCTACTTTTCTAGCCTTAAAAAAATATATTGAATAAAAAATATAATATTACAGAGAAAGAAAACAAGATATTAATAAGTTAAAACCAATGATCAGCCAAAATTTCACGGAAAAATCAATTCAAGGCTTAATATCTCGCTTAATATTGATCTTAGCGATTTGGTCTACTGAATTTTTTTGTAGGAAATTGAATTACCTACAAGTTTGTCATTCACATTTTTTCCGTAGCTCTTGCTATTTACGAGATAAATGCAAAAAAACGCGAATTTGATGGAAAAATCAGGTTCAGTGGCCCGTACTGCCTCACCAGTGTGAGTTACGACTTTGCCGCAATGGGCACTTTTGTAGAGCGATCAATTCTAAAGAAAAATCATCTTCGGTCAAAGTGATCCCATGAAATGCCGCTGAGCTTAAGAAATTCAAAAATTAAAAATCAGAGTTTTTGTGCATTTTCAATGGGAAATCTTCAAACGCCTTGTTTAAGGACTTAAATTAATATTAAAGGCTCAAACTTTCAGGGAATTTTTTTTTGAGTATTTCCAACAAGAATTCACGATGGGACCAAAAAAAAAAAAGTAAAAAAAAATCACCCTATTGCATACATACATAAATACATACATACATACATACATACATACAGACACCATCGCGGAAATAGTTAGGGAAGCTTCCTAGGACTTCAAAACGTCGAGATCTGATGAAAACTCAATTTTCGAAAAACGGGGTGAAAACAATAACTTCCCGATTTTTGAAAATTTTCAATTTTCTTAGCGGGAAGTTAAAAAAATTAACATGGCTTAGCTTGGGTTGATCCCACTTGTAAATAATAACCATCTTTGGAAAACAGCGTCAATTACTGTTTTTGATCTAGTAGTTTTTGGCATAATTGTAAAATTGAGAAGATTAAAATATTCACACAAATAAAAATGCATCACCAATCAACACGCTTGCCCCATATTAAAGCTTACTCATACGCAGGCGCAAACACATGTATTACACACATACTAACATAAACATGTAGAACGGTCAGACCTGGAGCAAGATATAATATAGATATAGATATACTGACTATCCCACTACACAAGAGCATACATATGGACAATGTTTAGTAGACGATAGTGGGGACGCTACGAAGCATAGCACAAAGAGGAGACCGAGAACGTGTAATGTATTCTATCTCATTCTCTTGCCAGCTGAATCCTATACATTTACGTGTTTGTGTCTCTATGGACTCGATTTTTTGTTTCATCGAGTTTGAAATCACAACGATTCTGAAGAAGTTACACTTCAATAATAACAAAAATCTTACAATTCATTCATTTTTTTATGTAAGGAGGTATCCTTAGAAAATCCCTGAATTTTTAGGGAGTATACGAAAAACTCTATGCAAAGATAGTCATGTAGCGCAACAGCGCTAAAATTTGCTTTTAGGTAGATTTCGTAGAAATCTATCTATTGCATTGGTCCTTGTGTCGGAATTCACACGGAATTTTGTCATTTTATCCCTTATGTAGTCAAGCAAAGCTCAAAATTAGCATTGATTCAAAAGTTTATATATTCATGTATATATATATATATATATATGGGTCATTCCACCAAATAAGAACATTTTTACGGGGCGACCCTCGCGGATTATGTTTAAAATTTATGGAGGTGTTCTCTATCATAAGACAAAAATTCCCTGAGAGTTTTAGCTCTTAATACGCAGCGGTCTTGAAGTTATGATTTTTTGAAATTTTTGAAAAAATTTTTTTTCAACTTTTTCGTCAATTTTTCTGATATGAAAAACATTTTTAAACAAAATCGACAAACATTGTATTTTGTAGGAAAAATTCTCAGCTTTTGAATGAAAATATTTATTTTTTCATAAACTTATCAGAAGACCCTTAAAAATCGAATTAAAGTAGAAAAATTGATTTTTTTTGGTGTGCAGCCCAAAATTCTTCAAATTTGAATTTTTTTTCTGAAAGCTGAGAGTTTTTTTACACAAAATATAGCGTTTTGCCGATGTGCATATTTTTTGTTTCGTCACAATTAAATTAAACGCAAATTCATTATAATTAAAATACTTTTATTTTTGAACTTTTTTGAGATGTGGACACAGTTTTAATGAAAGCATAACCAATTTCATCTTTTAAAGGCACAAAAGTGTGTAATGACTGTGTACCTTTCACCGTTTTCGATTGAGAATATCGTACGTCAAACACATTTTTTTTTTATTAAATAATTGTCATTAGCTATAAAAGTAAAGTCAACGCTTGTAAAATTTTTCGTTCCCCAGGAAAACAAATCTTGTGGTTTCAGTATATGCTCTTTATTGTTCATTTGTAATGAAACTCTAGCAGCATATCGTTTTAATGAACCTGCAAGACCATCGCATGGTCCTTTGCCATGGGCAGTTGCAAAAAAATGCCACTCAGCGTTGATTTCGATGTCAGCATAATGATAACATAAGTTTGTAAATGCTTTCTTGTTTTTGAATTGTTGTGGAGCTCCATCAGAGAAGTAAAAAATCGTATTGATGACAGCAAACTTCTTTTTAAGAAAGGCAATCAATTGCTCTTGAAATAAATAAATTAAAACTGTGTCGTGCTTAAAACAATCTGAAATACAAACAAAGCTCAAATGCTTAATAGTATCATTTTCGTTATAATAAATCACCATTGGAAATATAGTAGCTTGACCATTATTCCAATGAAAGCCTTGAGCTGCTTCCTGCACAACGAATGCATAATTTTCTGCAAAGTCAAATACTACGGTGAATTCACCGCTCTTTAAATTTAGTTTTGTATCAGAAAAAAATCGACTTTGTGTTTTCGCAATAAAATCATGTTTCAAAAGCTTATCAAGTTGCGTCACTAAAGTATCGATGAAGTCTTCGGAATCTGAAGTAACATTCACAATAGTACAACGGTCTGTTGATGTCCACATTTTATATTGGATTTCATTAACATCAGATTCATTAAACGACACACGAAAATAATCAGCGATTTCTTCATTATTTGGACAACTATTGCACATTCTGGAAAAGCACGATTCTTTTGGATTGTTACAAACTAATTTATTTAATAAATTTTTGTAAATTGGCTGAGATTCTACAACCCAATCGGTGTTTTTCGCAAATTTTGGAAAATTACATCCTAAATGGAATAAATGTAATAAGATTAATAACTAGTTTTAGTACAATTATAGAGAATGTCAAATACACAAGTACCTTCTAACATCAATTTTACATTTTGATGAATAGTACAAACACATACGACATGTGTACCACTACTTCCAGCAAGAATACAATAAGTAGGCCTCAAACTAGCGAATTTAGAAAATCCGATTGCCACTGAATTATATTGCGCTTTGAAGCTTTGGTACAATTCTTTTAAATTACAAAGAATCAACTTTTTTTGTACCCTAGTTCGATTTCCATCACAATCCTTTACAGATTTAAAATCTTTCATGCCCGCTAATTGTTTTGAGTTTTCTTCGCTTTCATTACAATCAATGACAAGTTTTTTTACATCTAACTTAAGCGGCTGATTGCCTGGAACTTTTGTGGGATTCAAAGTATTAGTAGTCATTTCACCAGAGTCTAAATCAACATTCTCAGATTCACTGACTATACGACTGACTTCCCAACTGTCGGGTAAAATTGAAAGCAGCTTCTTTTTTATTGATCTGTAAAGCAAACGATCGATCGTATTAATATGAAAAAATGAGGATATTTTAAAATGATCGATTGTTAAAAAAATTTACTTGTCACTTTCAGCGTTATGTAATTTCTTCACTTTAGCTATCATGAAACAATGATCTTGATTAATCTTTCTGTAGGTAGATTCAGGTACTATTCCAAATTGTGATTGGAACTTATTCTCTAGGGCAGCATAGCTCTTGTAACGGGGTGGTTAGCCCTGTTTAATTGGTCACCCCTTTCTTCTTTGAAAAAGGCGCCGCTGGGATTTTATACTCGGTGTCCCAGAAACCGGGGAGCATGAGAAGGAAAGATTGGGTCGTGAGAAGTTGAGAAAGGCTGTAAAATTAATGCCGAGAAACAATTATTAACAATTAACAATTCAATTATTTATTCAATATAAACAATTTAAAACTAACAAAATTTCTTAACAATATTGCCCTTAAAATTAACCTAACAATCACTTAATTGTGAGAACCTCTCACCTACGCAGGCACTTGCCAAAACCTACAACTAATTATCATTAAATTCTTTTAAACATAGATCATTACGCATCTATCTTCTTAATTTCTTAACTCAATTTTAGACCATTACGCATCTACCTTTAATTTCCTAATTCGATCATAGACCATTACGCATCTAGATTCTTAATTTCTTAAACCCTCGTCCAACTGACGGAATAACTAACAACATAATTTACCAAATAAAAACTTCTTAATTATTCAATTATCTGAACTAATTTTACATAAACAACCTCGTCTACCTGACGGAATAACTAACAACATAATTTACCAAATAAAAACTTCTTAATTATTCAATTATCTGAACTAATTTCACATAAACAACCTCGTCTACCTGACGGAATAACTAACAACATAATTTACCAAATAAAAACTTCTTAATTATTCAATTATCTGAACTAATTTCACATAAACAACCTCGTATACCTGACGGAATACCATATATTACCATAATTACCTAACTTCCATATAAAATCGTCCACCGACGCTAACTTAATTCTATAGAATTCTCTACTTTATTTATACATCTTAATTACCAATAAAACTGAATCTCAAAACTTCGCATTTTCCGAAATTACCAAAATTACGCCTAACAATTACTTAACACAAAATTCCGACCTTCGATTTTAATTCATTAAATTCATTAATACATCTTCTTAACTAAATTCATTTCCAACTTACTTAACCAAATTTTCTACTAAAGTTATCAATCAATTTATTCTACTAAACCCACTGATTTATTTCATTTCTTGATCTCCACTAAATAATCTTTAACAAAGTTCACTACATAATTTTCTTAACAAGTTCGGTAATCATTTTCTAAATTCACTAAATTTCTCAATAAATACATTCGCTAAATTAACTAAATTAATTAAATTTAGCCCACCGGCCTAAATTTAATTTAACACAATTTCTTAAATCCAACTACTGTAATTCTAAAGCGTCTCAACAAAATTTACAACCGTAGAACATTATAGAATGACCTTCACTAACTTAATTACGCATTTTCATTTCTTATTCAAACTTAGTCTTGAAAATTCTTAACTAAAATTAATTTATTATAGCCAACAGGCCTATAATAAATTACTAATAAATTCTCTACCAATAAATTAACAATTAATCAATTAAATTTAATTTTCAATATAAAAGTTCAGCGACAAAACTAACTACTTGACCTTGACAATAAAAACTAAAGTACGAATTCGCTAATATAAAAATGACCGCTCGAGAAATTAAATTTAATTATTTCAGCCTCTTAATTAAATCAATAATCAAATCTGGTCTACAATAATCTAAAATACCTGGAGACTCAATTATTGTTTTATCCAACGACGACTGATACTCCGGTCCAACTTGGCGGGCTTAGCTGCTTGGCGTCTTGTCGTCTCGAACCAGGGTGCGGCAGGGTTGTCCAATTCCAAAAATGCCCTGATAACTTCCTCTGCAGTTGCTCTTTATTCTCGACGTCCAAATTTGCACTCTATTGACTTAAACTGATCTCAACAAGGTCACTGATTCACAAGGGCAAAAGGCCACTGGCTTCCAGAAGGGAAAAAAGCCTCGATGTCCCTCCTGTCGGCTCTTTTATAACCCTCCAACTCCGGCTCTCGAACTTTCCTATTGTTATGCCCCGCTTTATTTTACGGGGACAGTAGTGGGGACTTTCGATTAGCACGCCCGGTTACAAGTCGAAACTACTTGTCAAAAATCGAAAGCCCTGATCTACCGTGCGTTAATTAAGTGGTCGATAATGACCCCGGGAAGTTCGATTTTCCCTGTTACACTCTCATCAAGTTTTTTTAGTCCATAATTTTTTTCAGAATATAACCTTAAATTAAACGCATAGAAAAATAATTAAGTAAGTTTTCACTCAGTAAATGAAAAAATTAATCAATAGAAAAATTTTACCTGTCTTTTTCAATAAGAGGAATTTTCAAAAATCGCTCTAAAGAATGATCATTGTAATCACATAGATTGTCGCTAAAATTACTGACAGTTCGAGATAAACTGCTTCCTTGAGTACAAATTTCAGCTGATATACTCAGACTTTCAACACTAATTTGACTTGAAATAATTTCCTCTTCCTCTGATGCCGGCGGAATATATTCTTTGACACGGAATCGACAACGCACACATAACATTGAAGTGTCATCTAAGTCAGAAAATTTCCAACGTTCTTCGTCGGGAAATTTTCTTAAATCTTGAACTCCTTTTTTATCTAAAAGTTTCATTTAATTAGATGTCAAAAGTCAATATTAAACACAAGACCATTAATTTAATTGGTTCTACGTAGAGGTTATACATAAGAGGTCAAGTGCACTGTATTAGTTACTTACGTGACTCATTGAATGGATTACAACAATTTACTGACCGTATACGTTTACTCATGGCGATGAAATATCAAAGTAACGCAATAATTATTACTTAAAAACTTGAGCAATTATATTTTTGTTAAGAACAAACGATCCGAAAAGAAATCGCTCAAGAAAGAATCACAAAATGAAAGTAAATAGAGGGAGTTGTGAGCGCCATCTGCATGATAAGTGACGAAGTATAGACTCATCTTTTAAGCAGGTGATTCAAAATTTCTGAGTACTATAATTTTAGCATTAAAGAGAAAATTATATTACTATTCTGAATTATATTACTGCATAGTGAATCTAACATTTAATTTAATTGTGACGAAACAAAAAATATGCACATCGGCAAAACGCTATATTTTGTGTAAAAAAACTCTCAGCTTTCAGAAAAAAAATTCAAATTTGAAGAATTTTGGGCTGCACACCAAAAAAAATCAATTTTTCTACTTTAATTCGATTTTTAAGGGTCTTCTGATAAGTTTATGAAAAAATAAATATTTTCATTCAAAAGCTGAGAATTTTTCCTACAAAATACAATGTTTGTCGATTTTGTTTAAAAATGTTTTTCATATCAGAAAAATTGACGAAAAAGTTGAAAAAAAATTTTTTCCAAAATTTCAAAAAATCATAACTTCAAGACCGCTGCGTATTAAGAGCTAAAACTCTCAGGGAATTTTTGTCTTATGATAGAGAACACCTCCATAAATTTTAAACATAATCCGCGAGGGTCGCCCCGTAAAAATGTTATTATTTGGTGGAATGACCCATATATATTATTTTTTTTTAATGGTGTTGAAAAGTTGAAAGTACATTTAAAAACAAAAATTTTGGCGCCTATTAGAGCCCTTAATATTAATATTAAGGTTTGCCTCAATTCATTTGTAATTTTTCTATTTAAATAACACGAGAAAACTTTTTTTTTATTTTTGAATTTTAATTACTTCGGAATGACTTGTTTACGCAATATCCCAGAGAGAGGTCTTATAGGAAATTTTACGCTCTACAAAAAACGTTTAGAGGTTAAAGTTCCTCAGATCAACCGTTTCGAAGATATTTGTAATCAAAAATAACACCAATCAAAAATTTCAAATATTTTCCAACAAAATTGCAAAAAAAAATCATACTTTATATTGATATTGTTTTTTTTTTGTAAAATCAATTGAATTCTGTTAATCTGAGATTTTAATTTTTTTTTTTGCTTATTTACTCCATACTTAACTCACAAAAAGTACAAATACGTAAATCTAAAGGTTACAAATATCAAATAAATGATTTTTGGGTCTCTTTTATAACAAATTTATTTTATTTTCTACCAAATACTAATAAATTCTATTAAACAATCAATTCTTTATAACAAAAAATAATATTTAACAACAATTCATAAAATTTTTTCTAACTTGAAAATATTACAGTTTTATAAAATTATTTTTATTGCAATTAGGATATCGTTTTCTGTGTTCTGTCACTACTTGCAATAAATACTGAAGCTGTTCTTCATTTTTCGTTAAGCATCGATTATACTGCTCTATCAATGCCACGCCGCGTTCTGCTACATCATTTACAACTTGAAATTTCTCAAAATACTCCAAGATTCTTTTGTAATTTAGATTCTGAGGCCACAAAGTTACATCCTCATCAATGGAATCATACGACAAATCAAACGATTTAAACAGACTTATCGATCTCATAGATACAAATTGACTAAGATCTTTATTTAATAATGACTCTAAATTTTTCTTATCGATTATAAAACGACTCGTTGTAGTTTCATTGGTTTCACAGTTTTTTAAAGCATGAACTATTCTTCTTTTTGTTTTAACTGAAACAGTTTCGTCAAAGAGAGATAAAACAGACAACTCGTTATTTAAATACCACAAGTAATCGGCTAATTTTTCTGAGCATACCCGTGAAATAGTATTATTAAATTTTTTATATGAAATTAATTCTTTAATTAAAGTTAAATCATTATTAGGTGCTGCTATAGCGCACGGCGCAGTATGCCAAGCTTTTAAATAGAACATTATGATAAATAAACTAAGTTCTCGTAATCCAGCTATTTCTGATTTAGTAAGATGAAATTCATTTCTAAATAAAAAAATTTTTAAACTATATATTGCTGTAGCCATCCACCTTGCATGATGGACGGCTCCAGGACGCTTAAATGTAATATTTGTGGTAGTAGCACTCAAAAATATCGATGATAATTGCAGGAGTTCACGGTAATCGTCACGACAATGATCCATTTACAAAAAAAGTTCAGTCAAAATAAAATTAATTACATTGCAACCTCAAAGTAAAGAACATAAATTATTATCAACTGACGTGAAGTAAAAGTTACAAAATATTTTACAAATGCAATTGCAATCGTTAATGATGATTAAGAGTGTAATAATCATGTGAAATTGATTTCCAATATTTTTATTTACAACGGGGTTAATTATTAAGTGTAAAATGGATGATTATATGGAACTTCATAAATTTTCATGTTTCACTTTAACATCAGTTGATAATTCTTTAGCGCTGGATTAAAAAATTTTACTTCTATTTGATTATTAACGAATTTCAAAATTTCATCTTTGATTGGTGTTATAACTTCCAAAATACTACAGCGTATTTGACGCTGTAGTATCAGAACACAATGCTTTGATGTTATCAGTATTAATATTCCATTGTTTTACTGTTGTAATAATAGCTGAAGCTTGATTTTGTCCAGTTCCAGATTCTAGTTTGGGGACTCCTAACAGTTGAAATTTACTTGATGATGATAAAATAATAGGAAGCCGGTCAACTTGTTCTATACCTGTAATATCTGACAACAGTTTTCCATCAAAATGTAGCACATAATTATCAGTTTCCAAATTAGTTTTCAGATTTAACGTCGCTTCTTTGCGAAATTTTTCCCGTGCTCGGTGAATAGTCAAATGACTGAAGTTTACGCTTGCACAATCAATATTTAGGCTAGATAATAAAGCAGCAAAAATGTAAGTCGCCGACCTACTACTCACATTAGCTCTATCCAAAGCCGCAGCAAGTTCTGGTGTCATTAGATCAATTTTAGGCACTTGTTGTTTTGGAATTTCATCTTCATAATCAGAGATTATACGAGAAGTATTACTTTTCAAAGATTTCTGGGATAACTTAGATGTTTGACTTGATATTTCATGATTAACAACATTATCAGTCTCAACTGTACAAGAATAGTCAACATTGTCATTACCGAACTCTCCGACATCAAATGTACCAGTATCATTATTGTTATTATAATTGATATCAATGTTCTCTTCATTATTGTTATCACTATTACTGTAGTTATTATTTTCATCGCTTACATCAACATCCATATCTTCAACATCTTCTGGAATTGGTTGAGAATTATATGATATAAAACCACGTCGACTGGAAGATTTTTGTCCCAAATAAAATAATCTTTTTTCTTTATCCAGTAAATTTAGCACATCAGCATGAGCTATATCAAATAGTTTATTTAATTCGTCCCGAAAAAGGGATTCATTTTTTTTTGAGATTTTGACTTTTTCCTCTTACAGTTTTTTTGTAAATTCCTCCATCGATTGTGATTTGAGGTTAGTTTTAAAAAAGCAGATCTTTTCTCTCTTGTCGGGATTTGTGCCACACACCAAATTTCGAAAACTTTGTCGACAGTGGTTAATATGCTTTCTTTCACTGAAAAATTTTTCGTTTTGAGATAGCATAAAATAAAAAAGACATAACCTCTTTCAATGAAGGTAATTTTTTTCCACCCAATTCACTTAATACATCACCAATCAAGTACACTGTTTTCACCATTGTGATCATAAAATTTATAACTTATATATTTTAATTATAAGCAAATTAAATTAATAATATAACGAATTTAAATAACAATCAGTATCAATAAAGAAAAACAATAACGAGAAAATAGAACAAAGCATTGAAAGCAGAGCAACAAAGAGAAATTGGTACTGAACGACCAAGCTTACCAACACAGAGCTTACTAACTACATTACTCAAATCAAACGAATATACTACTTTTATCAACGGAGCTGAATAAAGCTCATTCAATATTTTTTAAATGAAAAAAATTAATCGAATTTTATAGTTGATTGAATTGATTTAATATATTTATAATTTTTTTAACATTTTTAATAAAATACAATGATGAGTGTTTGTTTAGTTAGTGTGATCAGGAACTTTACATTTTCATCTTACAAAAATTTATAAACTTCATGAAATATAAAATAAATTTGTTATAAAAGAGACCCAAAAATCATTTATTTGATATTTGTAATCTTTAGATTTACGTATTTGTACTTTTTGTGAATTATGTATGGAGTAAATAAGCAAAAAAAAATTAAAATCTCAGATTAACAGAATTCAATTGATTTTACAAAAAAAAAACAATATCAATATAAAGTATGATTTTTTTTTGCAATTTTATTGGAAAATATTTGAAATTTTTGATTGGTGTTATTTTTTATTGCAAATATCTTTGAAACGGTTGATCTGAGGAACTTTGACCCTCAAACGTTTTTTGTAGAGCGTGAAATTTCCTGTAAGACCTTTCTCTGGGATATTGCGTAAACAAGCCATTCCGAAGAAATTAAAATTGAAACGTAAAAAAAAAAATTTTCTCGTGTTATTTAAATAGAAAAATAACAAATGAATTGAGGCAAACCTTAATATTAATATTAAGGGCTCTAATAGGCGCCAAAATTTTTGTTTTTAAATGTACTTTCAACTTTTCAACACCATTAAAATAAAAATTTTTTTTTTTTTTTTGAAACACACTAATATATATATATATATATATATATATATATATATATATATATATATATATATATATATTAGGGTGTGCCAAAATGTAACTTCCGTGGAGAACCTTTTAAAATTGGAGTTTTGAGTTCCGCTTTTAACAGGGGCTGCGTTTGGACATTTCCTGAGATATTTTGATGTGAGACGATGTATTTGATTTTCATAGAATTTTTTAACAGAAGCTTAGTTTGGGTATTTGCGGTGAAAATTCAAAATTTTGCCGGAAGTGTCCAATTAAATCTCCTATTAAAAATCCTATAAATAATCAAATGAATTCTCTTAACCCGAAATATCTCAGGAAATGCCCAAACACAGCTGCTGTTAAAAGTGGAACTCAAAATTCCAATTTTAAAATGTTCTCCACGGAAGTTACATTTTGGCACACCCTAATATATATATATTGTAACGTAGATTTTTCTTAAACGGTAGATCTACACGTTAGCCCATAATTCACTCCGTTACACTTCGTCCATCTCAGCCATCTCTTGATCCTCCAGGAACCCCGACAGGCGCCAGCCGACTTTTGTTTCACCGGTATCGGCAACCGGGATATGATAACTTAATTTTTATGTTCCCAGAAAACCAAGAGCGGCTTTGACGGTAATAGAATACCTCGGTGTCGCTCAGTTATGCTGGTTATGGAGAGATTGTCGTGATTCGGTCTCTCAGAGGAAGTAATTTCCTTACAAAACGGGACTAAACAATATCTAGTACATTAATCGGTACTCTCAAACTAATACTCCACCTTATTAATCGGTAAAATAACTAAATCGATATCTAAAATATCGCGAAAGCGGTCCCAAACGAACACGAAACAAAAACAATGGCTCGGGCCATTGTCTACGATAATAGCAAGCGTGAGGTACGCCAGCTTCGATACGAGAGACTCACTCCACTCTCAGAATACGATGCTCACTCTACGAGAGCTCGTCACCGACTCTTTTCACGGTACACATCTAATGCTGCCTAGCAGCAACGGCACGTCCGTCCTCTACGAGGATCTCCACAAGACTCTTTTAATAAATCCGATCCCAAGCCAAACTTCCACACAAAACAATCCTTACTCTTTCACTACTCCAGCCAGACTGCCTCTCACCGTACCCCCACTACATTCATACCACCAGCTACATGCGCTCAACTCACTTTCACGCTACTCCCAAACACACATAACTCCACACTCATTCCCACTCACTCAACTAGTGTCCCAGATCTACTAGTGATCACGGTCCCCTGGAAGCCTTGGCAGCACTCGCGACTACCCTCGAGCATCCAGCAATCGAGGCCTGTCAACCGCAAGCTACCGCATGAGCCTGCCAAACTCCCGTACTTCGGGGCGACGACATTTCAGTCGCTCCTCTGCGATAATCACCTCGCTCCAAGAGGCTGAACCTGAGTTCAGTCATCGATAACTGACCGGGAGACACGTTACATCGGCCACTTTTCCGCGATACAGCTCGACATCCTCGAGACAACTAACTTACACACACTTATTCACGATAGTCCTTAATACTACGACATTAACGTACTCACACAACATAAACTCACAACATTAATCAAATATACTACTACTGCAACGCCACATAAAATGTAACGTTACAATATATATATATATATATATATATATATATATATATATATATATATATACATATATATATATATATATATATCTAATATATAAAATTCTCGTGTCACAGTTTTCGTTGCCATACTCCTCCGAAACGGCTTGACCGATTTTGATGAAATTTTTTGTGCTTATCCGGTATCTATGAGAATCGGCCAACATCTATTTTCCATCTCCCTAAATGTTAGGGGTAGTCGACCCCTAAATTTTTTTTTTTATTTTTTAGACAAAATTTTTAATTTCTATTTTTTTATGATACAACATACAAAAATACATACAATCCTCAATTTTCACCCTTCTACGATCAACCCTTATTTTTTAATAGCCATTTTAGTAATTTAATCATTTTTCCTCTCCGGTCGAAAACTGATCAATCGTCATTTAATTAGTTATCCCCGCCAGATGTCTACAGGTGTCACTTCTGACCCAGTAAACAGCACGGAGTAGGGATGAGAACGAAGCCGGTCTCCTTTCTTTCTCACTTCCTACACAGTTGTCGGCCATCATTATTGTTTATGCATCAAGTGTAGTAGTAACGTTGACAATTATTATTTTGCTATCTCAGTGTAACTCTCATATTAACTTTTAATCATTCCTATTTTATCAATAATAATTAAATTATCAATTTTGAGTGTATTTTGCACGATTAGTTAATCAAGTGATTTTATAACCTCAAAAGTACTCAACACGTGACACGAGCTTCCAATAACAACGGATTTTGTGTTGTAAGTATACTTTTTTTTATTTATATCGAAAATGTTGTTGATCTTATAAAAATGTAATTTCAATTTAATTTTATTAAAAAAATGTAATTGAACAATTAAGATTTTCATAGTTTCCAAAAAATCAATCATTATGAATCTTTATTTTGAAATGTCAATGGAAATATTGGTTGTATGAAAAAATTATAAGAGACAATGTTTTCATAAAATTTAATTTTTTACTTTTGTTTGAAAAATTTTTCCATAAAACTTATAGTTTTGTTATAATTTCATAAATTAAAACTAATCATTTCAAAACTACGGCAAAAATCCTGGCCCTAATTATACTTTTAACATTTTTCATCATTAAATAATTTCATTAATTCTATTTATGTATGTTTTGTACAGTGAGCAATGCCAAGAAAACGCAAAGGGGCTAATTTGAGCCGCAGTACAAGTAAAGCTCGAAACTTGCGAAATAGTTGATCCGAAAGAACAGAAGAACAAATCCAGTAACAAAATACTGATGCACGTGTCAGAATGGCGCAATTGCATCAAGAAGAGCCAGAAGATACACGAGCTGAACGCAATGAAGTCAGAAGATTAGAACAACGACAATCACGCCGTTTCACAGTCAATAGACGAAGAACAAATGACCAACAACGACAACAGGTACATCGAGCATTTATATCTGATTCATTCCTGCATCTAGCATTCCAGTATGAGCCCGATATTGAATATTATGCTCATTCAAAAGTGGTAATTGGTGCTATGGACAAGGAATGTTCGCATTGTCATGCTCTGAAATTCAAAAATGAGCCAGCTGGGATGTGTTGCGCGTCAGGAAAAATGCAACTACCTGAAATTGAAACACCACCTGAACCATTGAACGGCTTACTTATCGGCACGGATCCAGATTCTAACGTGTTCCTGAAGTCAATTCGAAGATTCAATTCATGCTTTCAAATGACATCGTTCGGAGCAACAGAAATAGTTCGAAATACTAATGCAAATGGTCAACAATTCAATTCTACATTCAAAATCAGAGGCCAAGTTTATCATAAAATGGGCTCACTGCTGCCAATGCCAAACGAACCACATAAATTCTTACAAATCTACTTTATGGGCGGCGAGGATTCCGGAATTATACGTGGCATGCTCTCGAGTGGGTAAACCATCCAGTTTGTTTGTGTTAGCTAAAGATGGACTAACAAAAAATATTGTTCACGCTATAGCATTAAGAGATTGATATTGTTTAATAGTGTTACTGTAGTAATTGTTTAATTAATGATATATAATTTTAAGGAATAAATCATAATAACTTAAAAATAATATTTGCCTTTTGTTATTTTTATATTCCCTCATCGTTCACAGCGCTCCATGCTTATTTCACGCATATACCACATTCTTACATACATACAATATACACATTCTAACATACATACATACTTACAATAAGTAAGCTATTTTTTGTCTACACTAGAAATTACTAGGAAATTATTTATATGGCAAAACAACGTTTGCCGGGTCAGCTAGTATATATATATATATATATAAATCCCTATTTCCCTTGATCATGCCATCACGCGTTAATGGCTGGACCGATTTCACTAATTCTTTTTTTGATGAGTTTGTTATTGTCAGGAGAAGGTTCTTATGAAAGAAAAAATTAAGAAAATTGCGCGGGAAATTAAAAAATTTAAGAATACTCAACCACCGTATAAAATTTATATCTATATTTATAAAAATGAATTGCTGGACCGATTTTGATAATTTTCCTTTGTACGTTATAGTTAAAAGATAGTTTATAAAAAAAAAACATTTGAAAAAAAATCGTAAATATTAAAAAGTAGAAAAATTAAAAATTAAAGTGCAGCCAACATGTAGTCGGGAGGTTCTGGGTTTAAATCCCAGTCCGAGCTATTTGAATTTTCTCACATCTTTATATATTTATATTTTTTCTGTGCGTGTGTTTGTCACTGAAATCCTCCTAAACGGCTGGACCGATTTTAATGAAATTTTTTGTGTGTCTTCCGGTGGATTCCAGAATGGTTTAGATTCACAATTCAGTCCTCGGGAAAATGTTTATTTAATAGATTTTTTATTTATAAATTGTTGTTGACCTTGAGTACCCACATGCACTTTTCATATATTTTATAAATATTATATATATAAGATACATGAAAAAATTCATGTGGGTACCAAATGAAAGCTCTCGATGAGTATAATGAGTATAAAATCAGAATGGGCTTATATTTACGAAAATGTTAATTATTGAGAAATGCCCGTTGCATATTGTTAACTAATGATGTTGTCAACTATTCAAGCTCATTCCTAAAATTTCTAAATTTAAGACGTGTGTACAGGACAACGTCTGTCGGGTCCGCTAGTATATATTTATAATAGGGTGATTCAAAAAAACTTTTTAATTTTTTTTTTTTATTCTTACCCTCTCAAATGTTTCTATTTGATGTAAAAAAAATCCTCACCAAAGATGAGCCCTATAGCTCAACTCTAAGGGAACGCTATTTTTGATTTAGTTTCCCATTTAATCAACATGGGAAAAATTCTTTTTTGTTTTAAATTGAATTTACACATTTACGCAATTTTTTGCAAAAAACAATTTTATATTCTTAAAGTAGAGTCTTTGAGCTTCACAAAACTCTAAGACAAAGTATGATTATCTCAACAAAAAAACTAGTTACAGCCATTTAAAAATGACTAAATTTCAAAATTTAAAGAAATAGTTGGAAATTGAGTCATTCCATGTCAAATCGACAAATCGTTTGAATTGATCTCTTTCGATTTGGACAAATTTTGGTCAGGAGTTTTTGTTTATCATAAAACGAAGTTCTGCCAAAGGAAAAACAATGAAAAATTTTTTTTCAAAAGATATACAAATTCAAAATTTCGCAATTTTTTGCCCTCCGGGCGGAAAGTGGCAACTTTCGTCCCACTGCGCTAAACAAAGTTGCCGCTTTCCGCCTTCGTCGGACAAAAAAATAGTATACACTCCACGGGAAGTAAATAAGAAAGCCTCAGATCTTATGTTTGTTGACCTCGGCTTCGTCTCGGACAACAATGACATGTGATCTGAGACATTTCTTACTTTACTTCCCTAGGTATGTAATATACTACTTTTCAGTTATTTAAATTTTTTTTGTAATATCTCGAACGCTATTGTAGATACAGGAATGGCGTTTTGTTTGTTTAAAAGGGGACACTTAGGGTTATCGAAAAAAAAATATTTTGGAAATAAATTTTAAAAAATGCCAAATTTGTCAAATTTTGAATTTTTGGAAATCGTTCAAAATGACGATCGAAGTTAAAATTTTAGCTCAATTTTTTTTTGTATAACACATTGCAAATTTTTTCGTTTTTTGCAACTTTTAATAAGGTAAAGTTATGCAGATACATAGTATTGTAATTTTGAGGATTAAAAATTGAATGCATCACGCGGAAATATTAAATAATAAATTAATTTCAACTTTATTTTATTTTTTGGACATGATCTTAGAGTCATCCTTAACGCATGGAAAATAAAAAAAAAGTTAAAATTAATTTATTATTTAATAGTTCCACGTGATGCATTCAATTTTTAATCCTCAAAATTACAATACTATGTATCTGCATAACTTTACCTTATTAAAAGTTGCAAAAAACGAAAAAAAATTTTTTTTTTGAAATTTAAAAATTGATATTTTTGAAATAAAAAAACCCATCTAAAAATTTCAGAATCTTTTAGGATGAGTACAATTTATTATGAAAAAAAAAAATTGAGCTAAAATTTTAACTTCGATCGTCATTTTTAACGATTTCTAAAAATTCAAAATTTGACAAATTTGGAATTTTTGAAAATTTTTTTTCAAAATATTTTTTTTTCAATAATCCTAAGCGTCCCTTTTTAAACAAACAGAAGGCAATTTCTGTATCTACAATAGCGTTCGAGATATTACAAAAAAAAAAATTTTAAAACTCAAAAAATTTCGAAATTTTTAATTTGCATATCTTTTGAAAAAATTCTTTTATTGTTTTTCCTTTGGCAGAACTTCGTTTTATGATAAACGAAAACTTCTGACCGAAATTTGTCTATAACGAAAGAGATCGATTCCAACGATTTGTCGATTTGACATGAAATGACCCAATTGCCAACTATTTCTTTAAATTTCGAAATTTAGTCATTTTTAAATGGCTGTAACTAGTTTTTTTGTTGAGATAATCATACTTTGTCTTAGAGTTTTGTGAAGCTCAAAGACTCTACTTTAAGAATATGAAATCGTTTTTTGCAAAAAATTGCGTAAATTATGTGTAAATTCAATTTAAAACAAAAAAGAATTTTTCCCATGTTAATGGAATAGGAAACTAAAATAAAAATAGCCGTTCCTTTAGAGTTGAGCTATAGGGCTCATCTTTGGTGAGAATTTTTTTTACATCAAATAGAAAAATTTGAGAGGGTAAGAGTTAAAAAAAAAAAAATTAAAAAGTTTTTTTGAATCACCCCAATATATATATATATATATATATATATACTAGCACCCACCCGCCCGCTTCGCTGGGCACACTATTAATTTTAATCTTTATTTCTTATATTAACTAAAAAATGTATATTTTCTTATCGATAAATAAAGTGAATTTTTAAAATTTTCAGTCAGGAAAAATAGTACCAGTCAATGCATTTGTCATACACAGATTTCCGCATCACCCATGAGGTACTGTGTATTGGGATGCGTCCCCGTTATTTAACGTGGCGGGATCCCCAGGAAGCCTACACCACAAAAAAAACTCAGCTTTTACTTTTTACAAAAATTTATTTCTCGTAATGAACACAAATATAACAATCACTCAATACTTATCAATGAATAAAATTAACAGTTTTATACAGTTACAAACTTAAAACTTCCTTGTAAACAATGTTTTTCGTCTTTTTTTCTGGTTGAAGAATAATCAAGTTGTCCGGTGAACTGACTCTTGAGCATGCCACGTAAAACTGACTATGAGAAAAACAATCATGTCTCAAATCTTCACCAGCTAATTTTAAACTCTGCCCCTGCGCTTTATTGATAGTCATAGCATAGCAAACCCTAACAGGAAATTGTAGACGTTTGAAGTTGAAATGGAAGTCAGATGGAACCAAAGGAATTCTTGGAATAAATACGACTTCTCCTTCATGTTTACCTGTTAAAATTGTAGCTTCAATAATATTTTTATGTAAATTTTTCACTTGTAGTCTGGTACCGTTACATAGTTTTGGAGGATTCAAATTACGCAGTAACATTATTGGTGCTCCAATTTTAAGATTGAGAATATGAGATGGTATTCCAGGTGGATTGAGTGTATGTAAGAACTCGACAGGATAATGGACAGCATCATCAACTTCTACGACTGTATCAATAGATTTATACTTCATTTGATTAGTTGATAGCTTTTCCAGAAGAAAGTTGTTAATGCTATTTGCTGAATCATTCGTTGGAGTCAGAATAGCTCTTTCTTTTAGCCATGAAGAGTAATTAACTCCAATTTTATTGATATCTGGATATATTTTATCAGTTAACCCGTCAGCACTCACGTTATGAGCATTTTGCTCACGCAACAACATCCGACTTATAGAGCGGCGCTGTAGTGCAAGTGAGAAACTAAAATTCACGTGAGTTCTGACGGGTTAATGTAGTTAAATCATCAACAATATCACCTAGGTTATCCGGAATACTTATTCGTCCGTCAACTTCTGAAATTTGTCCATTCCCTATATCAATGAGTAACTTTGAAAATTCTTCTGCTCTCAAATCATGTTGCATATGAACGCGCATATTAATTTTCAAAGACAGTACGTTAACATGAGGCCATAAAACTGAGGATTTGAGACAGGCTTTGACTTCATCTGCATGTGTACCTTGTGGTACAACAGGTAAAGTTTGTCTGAAGTCACCAGCTAAAACAACAGTTATTCCACCCATTATTCGGTCACTATTTCTTATATCCTTAAGAGTTCTGTTGAGAGCTTCAATAGCATTTTTGTGAGCCATAGTGCATTCATCCCATACTATCAGTTTTGCTTCTCTGATAACGTGAGCCATATCACTCTGCTTAGAAATATTGCATAGAATATTATCAGAATGATTCATTTCAAGAGGTAATTTAAATGTCGAGTGAGCTGTTTTGCCTCCGTCAATTAAAGTAGCCGCAATTCCTGAAGAAGCAACAGCAATAGCAATACTTTTTTCACTTCTAATTTTCGCAAGCAACAAATTAATCAAGAATGTTTTTCCCGTTCCACCAGGAGCATCAAGGAAGAACAATCGTCCAGAATCAGAAACGACACTATTCAATATAGATTCATATGCTTCTTTCTGTTCTTTATTCAGTATCGGAACACTTTTTATCACTTCTTCGGTTAACTTAGCAGTGTCATAAGCTAATTCATTTGAATATTGTTGATTAATAATAACAGATTCTTGTTCTCGAGATGGTGAAGTGAGTCCAAATTGTAAAAGAGTCTTACCTGACATAGCAATGACCATATCTTCAAGATTAATCAAACATTGATTGTAAACAATATCAAGATCTAACTCAGAGTTTTCGCGATTCCTACTCATTCGTCTTTTAATGTCGTCCTTGAAATTATTTCGATATTTATCCCATAATTTAATCGGATCTCCAACTTGGCAAAAAACTAACATAACAACAAGCAATTCACGTATTTTGTACAATGAATCAGAAATTGAGACTTCTGCTAAAGTTTGATCCCAATGAGCATCGTCTTCGAGCAATCCCATTACTCTGCAAGCTTCTTGAAATGTAGGATAGATTACATCTTTTATAGTTCTTAAAGCCGTAAATGACTCTGGACCGCGAACTTCATGCAAAAGAAGACGGAGGTAATAACATTCAGTATTGGTAGGATGGACAGTATACACTCTGCCTAAAACATGATCTTTTTTTATACCTAAATAACCTGGCACAATTTTTCCTTGTTTTCTTCTGTGAAACTGGTGTTTTCTCCAGACATAATAAGCTGGAACTTCACAATATAATAATTTTTTCGCAAAATTGTCCACTTTACAGAGTTCAAAAAAAGCCATAAGTGTTGTTTTGGAATTGTTGATCTGATTGAGTATATTATTTTCGTGAGTATATTATTGTTGACGTTTTGAGGTCCTAGGAAGTCTCCCCGAATGTTTCCGCGGTGATGTCCATATATCTTTATGTATGTATGTGTGTGTGTGTGTGTGTGTGTGTGTGTGTGTGTGTGTGTGTGTGTGTGTGTGTGTGTGTGTGTGTGTGTGTGTGTGGCCGTATGTAAACCTCTTATAACTTTTGAACGGCTCGACCGATTTGATCGCGGTTGGTGCCATCCGAAAGGGCTCGACCAAACTTAGATTTTAAATACAATTTAGACCGATTCGAACCGGTATATTTTGATAAATCTCAAAAATACTACAAAAAAAATTTTTTAAATGTGGTTTTTATAGAATTACTTTTAAACGACTACTGATCAATTCCAAAAACTAATCAACTCTCAACATCAAGAAACCACGTCGATCGCTGCTAGCCCGGTCACAATCTATTCATTCTTTTTTTTTTTAGTTATCGTTGTCGAAAAAAAAAAAACAGAAAAAAATGTTTTTTCGGAATTACATCGAAATTTCTACTTCGATCGATTAAAACTCAAAAACTCTTTATGAGGCCTAAAAAACTGCGTCGAATGCCACCAACCGCGTAAAAATCGGTTAATTTATTCAAAAGTATTTTGGTTTTAGAATTTAAGAAATAATGTTATATTAAACTTTTACCAGATTTTTGAGCTCGGAGTAAGTACAATTTTGAGCGCTTCAATATAAAATTAACGGGAAGTTGCAGGGATAGCCTTTAGGGCCAACCGTTTTTCTATTTTTTTTTATAATATTACTTTTTTAAACCATTTTAGAATCTTACAATTATGGGTTAATTTTGACCTATAACTTTCAGAAGAAAAATGATTAACTAACCAATATTTTAGACTGAATCGACTTGGTAGAAAATTTGAAATCAAAATATATTTGTCTAACATTATATAGAATAATACTGTAGATGATTTATAGAATATTAGTATTTAATAACTTTCTACTTTTATTCTAATGATTCCTCTGAATTTAATTGATTACTGAATTTGTTATTACAATTTATTTATTTTGACAGTTATTATAGCAACGGTTACCATGGTAATGGTAACCATAGTAACGGTAACCATGGTAACGGTAACCATAGTAACGGTAACCATGGCAACGGTAACCATGGTAACGGTAACCATGGCAACGATTACCATGGCAACGGTTGTGGGGGAGGATACAGTGGGGTTGAGTTCTATAATTGATAGTTGCCACTGATGGTTTCTTAGATTGGAGAATCAAAATGATATTTTTCCCCAAAAAAAAAAGAGAGTGAGATAGAGAAGGAGGAAGAAGGCACGGGAGGGGAGGGCAAGAATGAGAGGGGGGAGGGGGTAGCATACGTGATGGTTGACGAAAAATCGAATTTGGCTAGGAATTGCGCAAAATCCCTTCTTATCTCTCGTCTACGGTGAAAAAGGAGTACCTATGCCAAATTTCAAATGAATCGGTCCAATAGTTTCGGAGATCTGGTGATGAGTCAGTGGTATTTCGCTTATATATATATATATTATTTATTATTGAATTCTGTTTATCGGAATACAACGTCTCATAACAGGGGGGCATAAGGTAAGGCATTTTTACAATCATTATGCAATAAAATGAAATAATATAATTTGTTATAATATAATATGGAGCTACTATTACTCCAGAATAAAATTTCTAATCAAAAAACAATTATTAAAATATGCAAATATCATTTTACACTTAAAGTAATTCAGATTATTAAAAAAATCGGAGACAAATGAGTTGTTCGCCGTTCTCCAGTCATCTGTCAGCGTTTGAATTCTTGCCATATTGTATGCAGGACATTCCAGCAGTAAATGTTCAATGGTCTCAGGTTTATGTAACCCACAGCAGCGGCAGTTTTTTGTCTGGTTAATTCTGAAGAGTGATTTATTAAGCATGTATATATATTAGGGTGCTTTTTTTTTTGCGACTATTTTTTTTTTTTCGCTTCCATCCCGAAATTTTGTTGGAAATACACCCAAAAAAATTCCCTGAAAGTTTGAGCCCTTAATATTAATATTAAGTACTCCTACACAGCGTGTGAAGATTTCCCATTTGAATTATATGAGAACTTTCATTTTTTTTTTAAATTTCTATAGCTCAGTGGCATTTCATAGCATCGCTTTGACCATGGACGGGTTTTTTTTAGAATTAAATGCTCTACAAAAGTGTCCATTGTCGCGAAGTCGTAACACATACTGGCGGGGTAGTACGGACCGCCAAACCGAATTTTTTATAGAATTCTTGTTTTTTCACTCATTATCTCATAAACAACAAGACATACAGAAAAAATGTAAATGATAATTTTGTAGGAAATTCAATTCTCTACAAAAAAGGTCCTCAGCACCAAATCACTAAGATCGATATTTTCTGAGATATTAATCATTGAAGTTTACCTAGCATTGAATTTCCACAAAATGTTGAATCAAATCTTAAAAAATATTGATTTTTTCTTTTTAGGAGGTACAGGGAGTTCATCCTCAAAATCAGAATATGTTCGTTTCAACCCACTGGAATTTGATGATAGACTACAAAAACTTGCTGGCATCGAATGTTGCGATAATTTCATGCCTAAAACAATTTTTTCAGAATTAAATAAATAATCCCAATCGATTCAAATATTTTTCAAATTTTATATTCAGCTTCTGTTATCCAGAAGCAAAGATATTCTTTGAATTCAGTTTCCGTCAATTTTCCCCAATAAAAATAAGACAAAATGATATATATGTGTTTTAAATTTATTGGTTACAGAGACTTTAATTTTTTAATAGCGTGGGAATTTTCGACTGCAAAAGAATCGAAAACAAATTTTTTTTTTATTCAAGTCAAAATTTTTGTCAAAATTGAATAAATTTTGATTTATCTCACTTATTCAGATTTACTTGATAGAAATTTTACCAAAAATGATAGACTAATAATTAGAAAAAAAGTTATGAATCTAGAAACAAATTTTAAAATATTGAAAAATTATATAGAATTCAATTTTCAGAAAATGAGGTTAAGAAAATTAGAATTTTAATGCGAATTAAATTTTACAAGTAAATAGAAAAAATATGAGTCTAAATTATAAGAGATTGTTTTCGATTATTAAAAAATGATTGATTGTTGAGCTTGATAATTTATAGTTGTATGTGAGAAGAAACTAACCAATTTCGTCTGTATTATTCTCATTATCTTCATTTGTTATCTCCTGTTCAGTGTCAGATTTATTTTGAAAAGTTTCCACCGGCAAGAAATTAGTAACGGGCGAGTGAAGATTGGTTTTCCCTTTTTGACACTCATTCAGAAATTGTTGCTGCTCTTTTGGCAAATTCTTAACCATTGTGGAATTCGAAATATCGAACAATTTATCTAGTTTTTGGTTAAACTTTTCAACATTCTGTTTTTGTGCTTTCGATTTTTTTTCCCTCTTGTGATGTGTCTTCACTTTTATATATTCGGCATAAAATTTTTCCAACTTCGTAAGACTGTGCTGAGGACGTATAGTTGGAATCTTAAAACTAGCCCGAATAGTATTAGTATCGTTAATAACACTAGTAGCACTATTTCGAATAGTTAATTTTAAAGACTGATGTTTATACATAAAAAAATTTAGTAAGTCACGATACGAAGGCAGCTTATTATTATTTATTTGGCTTCTTTCAAATCCAATTAAATAATTCCAAGTTTTACTACCAATATTTTCACTCATTTTAATGATGGTTAAAGTCGACCTAACCTCAAATTTAACAAAGTATACATACAACGGCGTCACACTGATCAATGCCCACTAAGCTTTGTTCTTACTCTCGCGGGATTAGTACGCGAAAACAAAGAAAGCGCTGCAATTAAAGGGAAATTTGTTGAACGCATTCAAGGTCAAGTGAAAGCTCAGTAGTACTACCAGAGCAAGAAAAATAAACCGCAATTAATCAGTATCACAATACACAGCAACAAAGAAACATCCTATATTATTCGTAATGATCATACACAATATATTTTTATCTAGAATTTCATTGAAATTGAATTATTAAATGATAAATTCAAATATTATGGAGTGATTTAAATGAGAAATTTATTTAAAAATAAAAAACTTCAGAAAAATACAATTAAAAATTTTTTACGTTAAATTTGTAACTTAATCAATAAGTAATTACTAATTATAATTATGATACGAATAAAAAAATCATTATTTTTTAAGATTTGATTCAACATTTTGTGGAAATTCAATGCTACGTAAACTTCAATGATTAATATCTCAGAAAATATCGATCTTAGTGATTTGGTGCTGAGGACCTTTTTTGTAGAGAATTGAATTCTCACATACAACTATAAATTATCAAGCTCAACAATCAATCATTTTTTAATAATCGAAAACAATTTCTTATAATTTAGACTCATATTTTGTCTATTTACTTGTAAAATTTAATTCGCATTGAAATTCTAATTTTCTTAACCTCATTTTCTGAAAATTGAATTCTATATAATTTTTCAATATTTTAAAATTTGTTTCTAGATTCATAACTTTTTTTCTAATTATTAGTCTATCATTTTTGGTAAAATTTCTATCAAGTAAATCTGAATAAGTGAGATAAATCAAAATTTATTCAATTTTGACAAAAATTTTGACTTGAATAAAAAAAAAATTTGTTTTCGATTTTTTTGCAGTCGAAAATTCCCACGCTATTAAAAAATTAAAGTCTCTGTAACCAATAAATTTAAAACACATATATATCATTTTGTCTTATTTTTATTGGGGAAAATTGACGGAAACTGAATTCAAAGAATATCTTTGCTTCTGGATAACAGAAGCTGAATATAAAATTTGAAAAATATTTGAATCGATTGGGTTTATTTATTTAATTCTGAAAAAATTGTTTTAGGCATGAAATTATCGCAACATTCGATGCCAGCAAGTTTTTGTAGTCTATCATCAAATTCCAGTGGGTTGAAACGAACATATTCTGATTTTGAGGATGAACTCCCTGTACCTCCTAAAAAGAAAAAAATCAATATTTTTTAAGATTTGATTCAACATTTTGTGGAAATTCAATGCTAGGTAAACTTCAATGATTAATATCTCAGAAAATATCGATCTTAGTGATTTGGTGCTGAGGACCTTTTTTGTAGAGAATTGAATTTCCTACAAAATTATCATTAACATTTTTTCTGTATGTCTTGTTGTTTATGAGATAATGAGTGAAAAAACAAGAATTCTATAAAAAATTCGGTTTGGTGGTCCGTACTACCCCGCCAGTATGAGTTACGACTTCGCGACAATGGACACTTTTGTAGAGCATTTAATTCTAAAAAAAACCCGTCCATGGTCAAAGTGATGCTATGAAATGCCACTGAGCTATAGAAATTTAAAAAAAAAAATGAAAGTTCTCGTATATTTCAAATGGGAAATCTTCACACGCTGTGTAGGAGTACTTAATATTAATATTAAGGGCTCAAACTTTCAGGGAATTTTTTTGGGTGTATTTCCAACAAAATTTCGGGATGGAAACGAAAAAAAAAATAGTCGCAAAAAAAAAAGCACCCTAATATATATATATATATATAAATATATATATATATATATATATATATATATATACATATGTAATATAACGCGGCTTGTGGACACGATAGCGTCTACAATTTTCAACGGATTTAGATGAAACTCGATACACATATTCTTTGGGTAATTACTTTGAACGAGTTCGAAAATGAGCAAAATCGATCAATTAGTTTAGAAATGGTGGTCATTTAAAATTTTCAAAATAGTGAAAATCACGTTTTTGGTCACTTCATTGATGTATAACTTTTGATTGAACAAAGATAGTTTATTTTTGAAAAATTCATGTGATAGCTCATAAAATTACCTTTAATTTGACGTATGTAACATTGACATTTTTACGATTTTTAGTTATTTTATTAAAGTTAAGAGTGCAACTGAACGATTTTCAGGCAATGTGTAGTGCAACTGACTTATGAATGTTATTCTATCGAGAATTCTTAACAGATCCTAACGAAATTTAGTATATAGATTCCTTGGACAATTAGCTTGCATGAGCCCTAAAATGAGCGAAATTCGTCAATAAGTTTAGAAATGGTAGCTCCTTAAAATGATCAAAATAGTGAAAATCACGTTTTCGGTGACTTCATTGTTGTATAACTTTCGATTGAAAAGAGATTGCTAATTTTTGATGAATTCATGTGAAATTTCATAAAATTGCCTTCAATTTGACGTTTATAATATTGATATTTTGACCATTTTTAGTTATTTTTTCAAATTTTAGAGTGCAATTGAACAATTTTTAGGTAATGTGTAGTACAATCGACTTATGCACGTCATTCTATCAAGAATTTCATTTAGTAAAATCTACCTTTCATTTCAGGTGTAGCCGAATGGCGTTTTTTTATTGTGTAACCGTCAGAGTTCCGGAGTTTGGAGGGTGTTTGTAACATTTTCGCTAAATTAAAAAATATTTTAATTAATTTTGTTTTAAAAATGTCAACTGCTTCGCTGGTGATAAATAAAATTTATCGTCAGCGAAGTGACGAAAATCGCTTCCGATAAGAGAGTCGCCGGGCTCCAGGCTGAATATCGTGAGAGCTGGACTCCGACGACTTCTCTAGGGTAACCTGAGATACAACGTTTCCGATTTCATTAATTATAATAATTCTTTGTACTTTGGATGCAAGTTCAGAGCAGTCAGCCGACAAACATCTTAGGCCCCGGACGTGTGTCCAGAGACTGACCGACTCCACCCAATTTTAAAAGTTTAAAATATAGTTAATTACTTATTAAGGTAGTTTCAGCATGAAACCATTTTTCGACAGATTCGGCTGAAATTTTTTTTTTTTGCGGGTTAAGAATAACTTTTTTTATAAATTCCTAAAATTTCTTAATTTTTGACCGTTTAGATCGCGAGATATTCAAAGACAAAGTTTGCGATTTTGAGTGTCATGTCTCATTTAAAGTATGTATAATGTCCGGTCTCTCCAACTATTTTTTATTATATTAAAAAATTCTCTTCACAGAATTGGAAAAAAAGTAGGAGTGTTGAAAAATGTTTTTAGAATAAGTAAAAAAAATAAAAGTAGCATCTCACCGTTTTGTTATCAAGATATAACAATTAAAAAAAATAATTTTCGATCCATTTCTAACCTGCTCATTGAACAATTTATAGTGATTAGGCAACGCTGTGCGCAACGCTCCCTGAAATAGTGTAGCATAAAACGCGGGAAATTCAAATCTTTCACGGTTTTCAAGAGCAACATTGCCAGATCGCTAGAACTAACAATATGTAATTGTATGTGTGAACGTCTGTGTGCCGAGGCTTCTAAATATTTGTCCATAGTAAATACTCTGACTGTACTATACCACGCTAGAACTACGTTAACCCTGGGTGTTGATTCTTTTTTGACACAATCATTCCTAAAGTCATAAAATTTTACGAGAGAGTCTAGTGACAAGGCCCACGTGGAGTCTGTCGACTTCCTAACGTGGCCAATCCCGGAAGACAATTGAAATTAAACATCTCAAATTTTGGGAACATAACAGTGGTGCTGTGACCAGGATCACAGATAAGCTTACTTACTTTTAATAATTGTGAAAGTGTTAAAAGAGTTGGCAGTGTTTCATAAACGTGGTGATATAAAAATAAAAATGGCAGTTGGTGAGGTGTAAATCGTGAAATTGTGTTAATCGATTCAGATTTCCTGGGGTAAGCGAAAGAAATTTTTTTTCTCAATGCATGGCATAAAATAACTATTTTCAAATTATTTTAAATGTTGCTGGGAAAACTCCCATCACGGTTAAAATTGTTCAATTTTGCCTGTAAAGTATATAAAAAACCTGCCAATATCTTTAAATACAAAAAGATAATATAACTGAATATAAAAAATTCGAAAAAAAATTAGAAAGAGTTAGCTGTTCTATGCTTTTGAGCTCTTCGAGCTCAGAAGTCTGATAGAAGTTTAATAAAACACTATTCTTTAAATTTTCAAACTTTAATTACTTTTGAATGAATAAACCGATGGTCACGTGGTCGGCAGCGTTCGACGCAGTTTTTTGAATCCTATGATGAAATTTTGAACACAAATTCACCAGACCGAAAATTTCAGAGTTATTCGAAGAAATCACTTTTTTCGATTTTTGTCGTCAACAATAACTCACGAACAAATTCACTGATTTTGACCAGCCCAGCGGCGATCAAAATAGTTTTTTGATGTTAATAGCTGATAAGTTTTTGGAATTGATCGGTAAAGCCGTTTAAAAGTTATTGCAAAAAAACTACACTCTTAAAAATTTTTTTTCGTAGTTATTTTAGGATTTCTCAAAATTCACTGTTCCAAATCGGTCCAAATTGTAATGAAAATCTAAGTTCGGTCAATTTCTTTCGAATGGCACCAACAGCAATCAAATCGGTCAAGCTGTTTGAAAGTTATGAGAGGTTTACATACATCCATACACACACACACACACACACACACACACACACACACACACACACACACACACACACACACACACACACACACACACACACACACACACACACACAGACATGTACATGCAGACATATAGACACCATCGCAGGAATAGTCAGGGAAGCTTCCTACGACCTCAAAACGTCGAGATCTGATGAAAACTCGATTTTCGAAAAACGGGGTAAAATCAATAACTTACCGATTTTCGAAAATTTTCAATTTTCTTAGTGGGAAGTTAAAAAAATAATATAAAATGGTTGCTACGGAATTTATGATGAAGCGATTTGAAATAAAAATACAAAAATCCTTCGAGTTGAAAAATAATGCAGTAATGAAGGATTGTTACAATCTTTAAATAATTACTGGGTAAAATTTATAATTGTTGCTACAGTCTTTAAGTATTTCATTATGAATAATTTGGTTCGAAACTAAACGTCAGATGAAATTTATAAAAATCTTTTTTTTATGTATTCATTTATAATTTAATCATCGATTAAAAAATTTTTTTTTCTCGGTATGATTAAAGTTGCTAAAGAATATAGTTTTGAGAAAATTCGAAATTAATAAAATTAGCGGTTGCACCAGCATTGCGATGATAATAGTCAATTAATTAGTTCTTTCGGATGAACGAAGATGTATCATCGGACGCAGTGACCCTGGCTTCTATCATAAAAAGTCACCTAAAATTTTTTTTTATTAAAAATGGAATGCAATATCGGATTTTTCCTAAGGAATTTCATTGACTATAAGAAGAAAATTTTTTTCTGTTTTTTTTTATCCAATGACAAGCACTGAAACCTTGGCTTAATTAGCCATAATTTAAAAATTTAATAATAATATAATTTCTCTGATACTCTATAAGTGTTTTCCGTCGGGAGGTTACGAGTGGAAACCCAACAATAGTTTTAAATATTTTAAATTTTAATTAAAAAAATTTTTTTTTTGAAAAAAAAAAAATACTATATATATATATATATATATATAGCCTAATTTTTGTATATTTTTAACAATAATAGCTTCATCGAAACCACTAACAGAGGCGGAACTCCTTGAGTTAAGCGAGCGCTTAAACATGCAATGTCGAGCGCACGATCAAAGAAAAGCGGATATGGAGGCACGCGAATTATTACTCAAATCGAGAATAGGCGATCTATCTAGGAGAGAACAAGGGATTACCGAGATAGAAACCGAACTACGCAATTGCGAAAATGCCTGTTCTAAGTCAGAAATCTTACTAGGTCAACGGGAGTTGGCCATTAAGGAACGCAAACTCGCGATTGAAAACGGTGACGAAACAGATAATTTACGATTGTGGGAAGTTGAGCTAGAACTTCGGGAATTATAAATCGTTAAGGATCGAAATGAGGCAGTCGAACTTCTTCAGCAAGCCCGGGATACTCAAGCCGAACGATTAAATAAGCGCGAACGTGCCCTCGATGAGCGCGAACAAGTTCGAAGAACGGGAACGCGATTTAGTAAAGATTTAAGAAAAACGAGAGCTGGGAAAAAGAAATTGAAGCTCAGGATAATGAACTTCAAGCCACTGCGGAATCGCTTAGAAAATGGGCCCAGCAGCTCAAAGAATCAAAACCAGTGTCACGAACGGAGTGAGTGATGGGCGTAAGGACTATGAAATAGAAATCTCAAATATCCAAACGTTGTCACTTTGTCCGTTCGGGAGCTAAATTAAAAATTGCGTTGGAGTGTGGAGCGGTACACAAGCTCGAACGTTATCTCTAAGGATTAACTTAGAGAGAGTAAGGATGATGGATTCCTGCTGACTTCGGTCACAAGTAACCTATTCTATTGTTTAACTGAAATCTCATTTGTAATAGAGATCTTATTTTATTTAATTGTGTAATTTAATTCAAAGTAAAAAATGTATAATTCTGTTAATTAAATTTATTGAGACAAACCAGTTAATAAGTTTACAAATTTGGGTTACAAATATAAATGTTAAATAAAAATAGTTATAAAAATGAACATAAAGATTAGATATAAAAGATAAATTTGTAAAATAAATGTTTTGTACGCTTATCCTGGAAGTCTGCTCTTTCGAGAGTGGCCCAAGTTCCATGGGACTGTCACCTTCTATGGGTATTGTTCACTACTGAATCACCGTATCTCGGATATTCCGGAGAAGTTAAGTAATTTAGATAATGAATTTTAATTATAATCGACGCTTTTAGCGAGAATGTTTATCAAAATAAAGCTTCGCGAATTTTCGCGAAGAAATCCTTAAAATCTAGTCAACGCTCTTCGGTGGAAAATACACTTCGCGATTTACGCGGACAGATCAACGCTCTCTTGGCGGACAATAATACACTTTGCGAATTTACGCGGAAAAAGTCAACGCTAAATAGCGGAAAAATTAATAAAACAAAAGAAAAATTGGAATATAATTATGGCATATATCGAATAGCCGATGAACCTACTACGTTAGTGCTACTAAGGGCAGTCTAACCACGAGCAAGATACTGAATCGTATATTACTTTGTGCTTCCGAAGAATTATTTGCCCGGAGCCGATCGACGCGGAGCTAACCAGTGGTATCTTGGTCTAAATCGAACTGCCTAAAAATGAATTTTGGGCGGTTTATATAGGGTTAGCAATATCGGTGATTGTATGGGACTCATAGGAAAATTAATTCAAAAAAAATGAAAGGGAGCTCAAGGGTATTTTGTTGAAATCAAGCGTCATCGCGTTTCTAGATTTTCGAAATACGGATGAATCTATGCGTAGTTTGAACTATTGCCTTATAGGTCTTACTTTTACGACTTTAAGCGGAAAATGTGATGGTGACTTCACCCTATTACAAATTTGAAAGTTAGAAAAACAAAGTCGTTAAATTCTGATTATCACAAAGACATCCGGTGATACGTATGAACGTCATCAAATCATGGGAAAGATGGGCCAGATTTCTCTTATACAGACTTCCAGAGTAGATGATAACTAAAAGTAAAAGTAAAACTGATTGTTTCTTAAGTACTAAATACAAAAATTTTCGCAAATATTTTGGAGCAAGTTGTGAACGACGAATGTCATACCAGTCAAACTGGAACCACCTTCTTCAGTCAAGATACTGAAAAAATAAATCGCGCAGCTTAATATCAATGACCATGAAATAAAACCGAAGCTCACGCTGAAAAAAGCTTACAGAAACGCGAATATTATAATTAAAGACGCCCTGTCTTAAGTTCCCGCCTTTGATGGGTCAAGCACGGCAGTTTCAGATTTCATAAGATCGTGTAAACGCGCTTGTTCGATGCTTCCGGAGAGAGCCGAGTCAATATTTTTAACTTCATTACGCCAGAAGTTCGAGGGCGAGGCCCGTACGGCGGTAAAAAACATGGATTATTCTAATCTAAAAGAATTTGACTATCTAATGCACTCAGTATTTTATAGACGTCGTTCCACTAACCAGTACAAAGCCGACATGGAAAATATAATAATGGAATCAGGAGAAAATATGGTTTCTTATGTAAATCGCGCTCGTATATTTTATCGCGATATCATGCATGCTGAGAATAAGGAACACGGATAATTGTCTGATCAGGAAATATAAAAGATAGACAAAGGTTGTATATCCGCTTTCCTTAATGGCACCCCGCCTATTCTTCAAATGCAATGCATGTTGCGTCCGCACAAAAATCTAGAACAAACTTACGTATCCACTATCGAAGCTTTTAAAGAATCTGAATTAAACAAAAAGCGTTTTAAAGCTCAGTCTGTATCAGTGGCCCAACCAGTCGCAACGGTTGTGCATATTCAAGATAATACAAAGGGTAATGCCAGTAGTGAAAAATCGAAACATGCTAAACCCTCGAAAAATAGTAAAAAGAATATTAGATGCGAATTTTGCAGCGCGTATCATCATTCCGAAAAAGAATGCTGGAAAAAGCTTATTCTAGGTTTCGAGGGTCTTAACGCAAAAAAAGACGTTAACGATCAGAAAAATACTAATAAGTCGAATCACAACGGAAATAAAAAAAAAGAGCGAATCTCCAAAATCGGAAGATAAAGGAGAAGGAAAAACTGGGGTACCATGCCCTTGCTGTGGAAAAACAAACCACAGTCTGGATAGCTGCATTAAATTTGCCTTCCTTATTCAAACTCGCTTTGGACGATCGGTAAACTTGACCCTCTCGGGGAGAAACGACGGGTCCCACGGGAGTCCGAACAATTAAAAAAACCCACCGAAAAATGCAACAGGCCAGTCAACGTCGCAACAGCTTTAGTTCATTTACGAAAGGCAAATGTACCGGCTATATTAGCAAACGGTAATGACATCGTAAATTCAGAAACTATCATGCTCGATACGGGTCCAGAAGTAAATATA
Organism: Cotesia glomerata; assembly: GCF_020080835.1. Classification (NCBI taxonomy): domain Eukaryota; kingdom Metazoa; phylum Arthropoda; class Insecta; order Hymenoptera; family Braconidae; genus Cotesia; species Cotesia glomerata. The sequence continues at coordinate 12,528,821 of NC_058162.1, forward strand.
ATAAAAATCGGTGCGCTTTGTAAACCGCAAACTATCGATAGAAACTCTAAATTAGCACTATCAGGAATTAACAATGATCTGGTACACACGCTAGGGAAAACCTACGTAGAATTATTCGGATATGATATTGAATTTAACGTCGTGGAAAATAATTTTCTAACGGTACACCCTGCCTTGTTATGTGCAATAACAAAATTCTTTAACGAATACGGTGCTAGAGTTTTTTTTATTGTGAATTATTTGCATTTAATGACGTTCAGGTACCGTTTTTTTAAGCGGAAGTCGAGAAATCGCCTCCAGAATCTATTTCTACTATAACTATCAAAACTACTTCTGATTTATGGTATCACGGCTTTATGCCATATATTTATTGTGCCTCAAGAGTCGAATTAGGCGGCCCTTTTGAAACAAACGATGATAGTAGTACGCTCTTAAGAGCTTACAATAACACAGACCAGGAAATTCTAATTTCGAAACCTGTGATTAATTTTAAATCACCTTTATAGGTGGATGAAAGCGATTACTCTCCAAACTCTAAGATAATAGTTAAAGATCTTCACGCGATAGAAATTTTTTAACAAATATTTGCTCAGAACCTTCTATGGTTAATTTACGGCAAACGGGGGATGCTCTGTCCAATGCCAGAATAATTCCATAAAATCTAGAGTCAAAAGTATTCTCACTTTCTACAGATTTAACAACGACGGAACGATCGCAAAAAGTAATCAATTTCATGCATTTTACCGATGATTTATCGAACCTTCAACGTGTAGAGATAAAGAATCTCCTGTATAAAAATCAGGACCTATTTTATCTGCCCGGGGAAGATTCGGGTTCGACAAATAAAATTTTGCATCGAATTATTACTAATGATGATCAGCCAGTATTTAAAAAACATAGTCTAGTCGGGGAGTTGAAAGAGCAGAAAATTCGAGTAAAAAAGTTCTTGACTCCCGAAATTGTAGCTCCAATATTTACAATTTTAATTGAACGTTAAAATTCGGCTTTTGTGTGGCAGCTTTGGTATGTGCACGCCGCCACTCTAGTGAGCTTAGTTTTTAAATAATTTTTTTATGCAATTAAATATTGATTATAAAATTTGAAAAAATTCTGGTGTTATCTAGATACCAAAGAATATGATTCCGCGATAATGAAAGTTGTATCACCATTTTTCAAAAATTTATTCAATTGTTAATTAACATTTTTTTTATGGGTTTGTGTTATCATAAAAGGCAGTTAAAAGTTTAAATAATTAATCTATAAATTTTTTGTTATTATAATTATTCATAACGACTAATAAATAAAGTACTGATGGGCTTAATGGGCAGAGGTGTGTTTGTCTATATGGACGATATTATAGCTTACTTGAGAACTTTTGAGGAACACGTTGCCAAAATCGAAGAATTATTTGAGCGTTTGCGCCAAGCCGGTCTGCAATTACAGCCCGATAAATGCCAATTATTCTGTAAGGAAATAAATTACTTAGGTCATATTATTTCAGTAAACGAGGTCCAACCAGACCCGAAAAAAAATGACGTGGTAGAAAAATTCCCAACACCCACCACTCAAAAAAAGTTCGCGAATTCCTCGGACACCGGGTATTATAGGAGGTTCATCAACTAATTATGCGAAAATTAGTAAACCTTCAGCTTCATTATTGCAAAAAGACGCCGTATTCGAATGGGGCGCAAAATCAAATTGAAGCCTTCGAAACACTAAAAGGTAAATTAACAAGGTCAACTATTTTGCAGTTCCCTGACTTTTCCCGCAAGTTATTATGAAATAACTACAGGTGCATGCGATTATGGGATCGGGGCGTGTTTAAGTCAAGGAGAAATTAACAAAGATAGACCTTGTAACGGAGTGATCGTTACCCGTTAAAGGCCCTTTTATCCGCACTAAGTTAGTTATCGACGGATCACAGTGCGATGATCTTAAGCCCTCGCAACCATAGCTTGAAGCTACTAAAAGAGGCCCCAAGGAGGAAAAGCCGGCGTAGTGGTAGTGAGGAGAGCAGAGGAAGCAAGAAACGAAGAACAAAATTTGGTAAGACTTTGGTAAGCTAGGCCGTCATGTCAGCTAAAGGTCACCGTCATTTTATACTTAGTCACAATCGTTAGTTTTAAGTATTAAATTTTGAATAAATTATAAAATAATTAATTAATAATACCAGGACCTATTTCGGTTTATTAATTAATTTGTTCAGGAAATTTAATTAGGCCATATCAGGTTATTAATTTTACACATAGGTAGTCTAAGTTAATAGTGCCAGGAACGTATTTCGGTTCATAAATCTCAGATTTGAATGCCATGTGAATATTTTGATATTTAGTAATCGTGTAATTAATAATTTGGCTTAAGCCAGTGTAAATGAGATTGAGTAAACCGCCAAATAAAAATTATTTAAGACAAAAATTACTCAACACTAAAATTAATTCGATAGATTATTCAGTGCGAGATTTAGTAATTTGTTACAATTAAAATAAAACTAAGATCAGGAAATAATCATTAAAATCGTTAAATGCAATAGTTAACTTAGAATTACAATTTTATACAATTGTAAAATTTTGTCAGAAAAATAATTAACACAAAAATTTATCATAAATACTCACGACCTTGAGAGAGTCAGCCATCTTGTCACGCGCTAAAACTCAGTATAAAACCTCTCAAGGTCGAAACTAAAATTTCTCGGCTTACAATGAAATATCTTTTGTCAAAATTTCACGTTTACGAAGAAACCAACTTTTAGTAAAATTTACCGCTGATAAATGGATTAGATGAAATGATTTGGATTAAATAAAAATGATTTGAATAATTTAGATTAAATAAAAATAATTTAGGCAATAATAAAATTACTCAATTCTCGGACATAACAAATAGGATTAGTTCAAAATACGAAGAACTCTTGTATTAAACAATTATTGTTGTAATATTAAGAACACGGATGTAATTTAGTAATCAGGAAAATGATAATTAGGAAATAAGAAATGTTAATTAGAATTAAGAATGGAAATTAATTTATAAGTTGGTGTTCGGTGAACAAGGCCCAGTAGCGATTAACTCGCTCCTGGGGGACACCCAAATTCAAGAGACGCACCTGTCCACCGCTAGTTCCCGCAAAAATCGAACCGCCAATAGAAAATCAGCCTCTCGATCACGTCATGAATCGACCGCTTTATTGGCTGATCGCTCCCACTAGACATGCGCAATAGCCTTCTTCCCCAACTCAACGAGGAAGAAGACGGACTGTTGTTATTATCTTTCGCTTCTACGCTTTCGCTGCATAAAGTCGCCATTAGTATTCCTTTACTTTGGTCCCTCGAGCCGGATCAGGCTGGCTCTATCTCAATTAAATTAATTTATTATTCCGCTTAAAAATTGTGCTGTGTTAAGTGAAGTGTAATACCGCTAGGAAAGGTCGAGTGTCAGGAGCATCGCAGAGCACATCGGGTGCTGCTCCTGATAGTCATTCGTACACCGGTACGCTGAACTTTTCGTTTATTAAGACTGAAAACTCGACTTCGGGCCTTAAATAACCTCGCTATGGAGAATTACACAAGATAGTTGAAAAATGCAATTTGTGCTTCAACTTTCGTGTTCCGCACCGCACCGCAGATTGCAAGACCGCTCAAGATTGCCGAAAATGTGGTCAACGTCACCACATGTCCATCCATTTTGGATGCACCAACGAAACCAGCTTCACCGCAGTCTACATCTTCCGCACAGGCAACTAATCGTTCCCTTTAGACCGTTTACAACTTGAAATTAACTGTTGATTATTTCAGATTCGCTTTCCGCTCAAGTTTTGCTAGCTACCGCTTTAGTCCAGGTCAGTCTGCATCATGGTAATCCAATCACCGCCAGAGTGTTGATTGATCAAGGTTCAGAGCTCTCATTTATGAGACAGTCGCTCTTCAAGAAGCTTGGACAACCGCTACAGCGTGACATGGTCATGCTCAAGGGCATTGGCAATGTCTCCGCAGGAAGCTCACTAGGTGTGAGCACAATTGAGCTTCGTTCGCTGTGTACGACCGCATCAATGCATGTCAGCATGCATATTCTACCAACACTGACGGTAGATCTTCCATCGTTCGTGATCGCTGATCCGAAATGGCCGCATCTTGAGAATCTCAAGCTCGCTGACCCGCAGTATCTACAGCCACGCCCTGTAGATATTATTCTAGGTGCATCACCAGCCGCACAGATCATGAACGCAGAGATTCAACGAGGACCTCGCAATGCTCCTATTGCACAATCCACCACGCTTGGTTGGATTGTCTATGGGGCTGTCACCGCTAAACACGCTTCAACATCACACGCAGCACTACATGCGTCAGTAGATACTGAATTACAAGACGCTATCGCTAAGTTTTGGGAACAGGAAGAAGTTCCATCAGGAAATTCACCGCTCAACACCGCTGAAGAAGACGAATGTGAAATTCACTTTCGTCAAACGCATTATCGACAGCCTGATGGACGCTACGTAGTGAGATTACCGCTTAAGGCCCTTGAGAGTCAACTTGGCGACTCTATCAACGCAGCTATGGGGTCACTCCGCAGATTAATAACTCGCTTGTCGCGAGAAAGAGAATATTCTGACATGTATCGTGCATTCATGGCAGAATACATTCAACTAGGACACATGGTACGAGTACCAGTCAACGAATTGCCCGCAAACGCTTACTTCTTGCCTCACCATGGGGTATTGAAGCTTGATAGTACCACTACGAAGCTCCGCACAGTGTTCAATGGTTCCTGTGCAACATCTACAGGAATTTCATTGAACGACATTCTCCACGCAGGACCCAAAACGCAAATTGACATTTTTGATGTGATGTTGAGAATCCGTTGCAGCAGGATTCTATTCGCTACTGACATCACCAAGATGTTCAGACAGATTGAGGTTGACTCGCTTGATTGGCCGCTTCAGTGCATTCTCTGGATAGATGAGAATGACTTAATAGACGCTTACTGTCTCAAGACAGTCACATACGGGACCGCTAGTGCACCTTTTGACGCTGTACGTGTGCTTATCCAACTAGTAAAGGATGAAGGACACCGCTTTCCGCTAGCTGTTGCTCCAATGTTGAAAACACGCTACGTAGATGACATCTACGGTGGAGCAGACAACGAAGAAGACGCTATCAAGGCTGCAGTACAAACAAAAGCTCTGTGTGCAGCAGGCTGCTTCCCGCTTGCCAAATGGGCTAGCAATAGCCCACGGTTACTCGCTGAAGTCGCTCCAGAAAAGCAGCTGGATACACCGCTTAAAGAAATCAGTGATGCACCAGTAAAAGTCCTGGGCATGTACTGGAATTCACGCACTGACGCTCTCCAGTTCAAGTACACGCTACCGCCAGAGACGCCCAAGACAAAAAGAGCTATTTTGTCTGAAATCGCTAAGCTGTATGATCCGCTAGGACTTCTCGCACCAATAGTCGTCAAAGCCAAGATCTTTATGCAAGATCTGTGGCTAGATAGAGTGTCATGGGATGAACAATTGTCACCATCACTCATTCACAAATGGACTGGATACCGCGAGGATCTTCGAAACATCGAATCCATCCGCATTCCACGCTGGAATAATATAGCACCTGGAGCAACTATGGAATTGCACGGGTTCTCAGACGCTTCGCAAAACGCTATGGCTGCCGCTGTTTATTTGAGAGTCACTGACGCTGATGGGAACACAAAGGTCTCACTTTTGTGTTCAAAAACGCAAGTAGCACCGCTGAAGACCATGACAATCCCACGCTTGGAATTATCTGCCGCATGGTTGCTAACACAACTGATACTTTATGTTAAAGAAGTTCAGTCGCTTGAAAATGTCAGGATCAATCTCTGGACTGACTCCGCTGTGACTCTCGCATGGATTAAAAGTCCAGCAATCCGCTGGAAGACATTCGTCCGCAATAGAGTGGGAAAAATCCAAGAAACGCTTCGAGATGTCTCCTGGAAATTTATTCCAGGAAAACAAAACCCCGCTGACTGCGCTTCAAGAGGTATACCTACGCTAAAACTGAAACAACACGCTCTCTGGTGGCATGGACCAACTTGGCTTCATGAACCAGAATCCTCTTGGCCCACTCTGGAGCCTCCAACCGACAACGCAACGCATCGAGAAGAACGCCAAGGTCTGACACTAGTAACTTAGAAAGCAGAAAATTGCCTGCTCCAACAATTACTGTCGCATTACACGCAGCTGTTTCCACTGCTACGGAAGCTTAGCATCTGGCATCGTGCCATCGACCGCTTTAAAAGAGTTCCACAATCTTCGCTGGCCTATCCGCTTACTCCATCAGACCTGGAGCGCGCTAAATTGACCTTGATTAAGTTCACTCAAGGACAATACTTCGCTAGAGAGATTCACACGCTACAAGATGGTGATGGTCTGCCTAAAAATAACAGCATCACTAAGCTGACTCCGTTCATCGACCATCAGGGGGTCCTGAGAGTCGGTGGCCGCTTGAAAAACGCATTGCTGGACCTAGAAGAGAGGCATCCAGCGATTCTACCGCGACAATCACCGCTTACATCAATTTTGATTGATGACTCGCACCGCAAAACGCTTCACGGAGGTACTCAGCTTACGCTCGCTGACTTACGCAAGAGTGTCTGGATCATTGGAGGCCGTGTTCCAGTCAGATCATTTATTTTACGCTGCGTTATCTGCACGAGACACCGTGGAGAACGCGCTCAACAGTTGATGGGTCAACTACCCGCCGCACGAGTACAGCCAACTCGAGCCTTCTTGCATACAGGACTCGACTACGCTGGACCTATCACGCTGAAAACGTTTCAAGGACGTGGAGCCAAACAATACAAAGGCTGGATTGCAGTCTTTGTATGCATGTTCAGTTCAGCTGTACACTTAGAGCTAGTAACTGACTACACCGCTGCCGCTTTCATCGCCGCTTATCGCCGCTTCACTAGTCGCCGAGGTATCTGCCACACGCTATATTCAGACTGTGGAACCAATTTTGTAGGAGCAGATAAAGAGCTGAAACGACTATTCGCTGCAGGATACCGCACATTACGAGAATTATCAACCTTGATCGCTCAAGATGGCACGAACTGGAAATTCAATCCGCCTGGAGCTCCACATTTTGGAGGAAAATGGGAAGCCGCTGTGAAATCTATCAAATTTCACCTTCGAAGAACAATCGGAGACTCGCTGTTGACGCTTGAGCAATATTCAACGCTACTGGCTCAAATTGAAGCCATATTGAATTCCAGACCGCTCACACCGCTGAATGAAGATCCTGCTGACCTGGCTGTACTGACTCCAGGTCACTTCTTAATCGGACAGTCACTGACCGCTATCCCAGAGCCATCGCTGACAGATTTACAACCTGCTCGGCTCTCGCACTGGGAACAAGTCCAGCAAATGGTTCAACATTTCTGGAAACGCTACTACCAGGACTGCATCCACCGCTACCAGACCATTTCAAAGTGACATCATCGACGCAACCAGATCAAGGTGGGTTCAGTAGTACTGATCACCACTGAGGATCTCCCGCCAACCAAGTGGCCATTAGCCAAAGTAATTGCTGTCCATCCAGGTGAAGATGGACAAATCCGCGTAGTAACTGTTAAGACAGTTAACACAGAGCTGGTACGTCCAATTACAAAGCTCTGTGTCCTGCCGCTAACACATGAAGAAGATGATCTTGTCGAAGCAGCCGCCAACCCGGGGGAGAATGTTCGGTGAACAAGGCCCAGTAGCGATTAACTCGCTCCTGGGGGACACCCAAATTCAAGAGACGCACCTGTCCACCGCTAGTTACCGCAAAAATCGAACCGCCAATAGAAAATCAGCCTCTCGATCACGTCATGAATCGACCGCTTTATTGGCTGATCGCTCCCACTAGACATGCGCAATAGCCTTCTTCCCCAACTCAACGAGGAAGAAGACGGACTGTTGTTATTATCTTTCGCTTCTACGCTTTCGCTGCATAAAGTCGCCATTAGTATTCCTTTACTTTCGCTTTTTGTTAATAAACCGCATTTTGCTAATTTTATAATTTAAACTGCTTAAATTAACCGCTAATAATTCGCTTTAGTTTGTTATAGGTAATTTGTGTTGACAGTGCATCTATTTCACCGCTTTTTCAGTGCCGGCAAAGTGTTCAACCACGTGTCAACCGGCTTCGCTTTTGCAAACCACGCTGTAATTTACAAATCCGCTTTTATCTTAACAATCCGCTATTAAAAATATTAAATATTGAGTGTAATTAATGTAAATAAATTACTAGTGTTATTTTTGATAATAAATTACGCGTTTTAATTGAGATATCCAACACTAAACCTGATCCCCGCTTTTCCGCTCTTTCTGTAATTATTCAGTTGGAATTAAGTTGTTAATATTGTTAATGGAAATTAGTGTGGGTGTGTGTGCGTAAAGGGACAGCTTGAAGTCGATAGAGTAGTGTGAGGGTCCAGTAGACAGCGGGCACTGCAGCTACGTGAGGGTCCAGCTGGACAGTGCGAAATATAACCGAATGTGAGTTGTGTGTGATTGAGTTTATTCTAAGAATTTTTGTCAATTGTTGTACTAGGCATATTTTAATTGTGAAAAGGATTGGATAATAAATAATTTTGTTAAACGAATTTCTGTGTTTAATTTTTGGTTCCTTTCAGTAATCTCTCACGACCCTGTAGTATTACTCCATGTTCTGGTCCAGTTCTGGAAACTGTGTATAAAAATCCAGTGGCGCCCTAAAATAGTTATTAGGGGCGACCAAAGAACAACGACATTCCATTTCATCCTTTATCATACGCGTCGTGACTATTAAATCCTGCAGAACGTAATTATTCTACGATAAAAAAAGAAATGCTCGCGATAGTATACGCCGTTAATAAGTTTCGACCATACATTTACGGGAGTCAATTTACGCAAGTAACCGATCACCGACCTCTGACATAGGTGAATTCAGTAACGTCGCGGAACTCTCGCATAGTTAGATGGCGTTTAAGCGTGGAAGGCTACATTTATAAAATCGTATACAATCCAGGCCGAATAAATTCTAATGTGGACTCTTTATAACATAATCCAGTCGATGAACCCGAGGAACTCGTACAGGCGGCGCTGATTCGTCAAAAGAATCCGGATGGAACTAGATCGACACCGGAAAAAACGAGCGAGAAAGACCCTGCCGAAAGTAGGAAATGCGGATGGAGACCCTACAACCTCCGGAGGAAAGCGCGAGCGCTTAACCCGAAAATCGTGATAAGAAATCTCCGCCGGTTCGTTTTACTTTCAAACCTCGGCAGTGGGCTATACCAGCCCCATCTCCTAAAGCGCAAGCTATTCGGAATTTAGACCAACCTGGATCATCAACAGTACCGATGAGCGAACAGATACGGCCGACGAGGGGGGTGATATGGTCCATTCGAATGGCAAAACCACAGTGATGGCTGACGAAGACGAACAAACAGTTCGTCCAATCGAAGAACAAAATTATAAACGTTCAACACCGAGGGCGCGTCCTCGCGACATGCTGTCTCTATTCTCGGGTAATTCAACGTACGGAGGAGTTTCTGACGAAAAATATAAGCTTTATTACGATAAAAGAATAAGCCCGCAGAGATTTAGACCAGGAACAAGAGTTTTCCTGTTAATAGAGCCCAGGAAAGGCAAGGGCGACCCGCAGTATACTGGTCCTCACAAAGTAATAGGTATAAGTCAAAACTTAACCGTGGAAATAAAAGTAGATGGACTTATAAGACATGTACATATAAATAAATAGAGAATTAGTCGCACATAATTCCAGATGGCTTTATTCTACGGAGCAATTATACTGTTGGTGTCCCTCCTTTTATCTAAGGGATTGGTAGGATACGACTGCGGCGGATCCTCGATGAACACTTCAATATTATCACTGTTGGATGTAGTTTAGTTTAGTTTAGTTGAGTTTAGTTTAGTTTTGTTAATGCCAAGGCACAGGCCAAATGGAAAATTTTACAAATATAATAACAAAAAAGTATAATTTTTGAAAAAGTTAATGAAAAATGTATATACATTGCACAGTTATTTAGTTTTATCGATTCAACAATATACTTTATTTAACCTATCAAAAATAAGAATTTTTCTAATCAGCAATCTAAATTTAACAAATAATCGAAAATTTGGTTTTTAAAAACTTCCAGGCTACATAATTTGGCTATTTCACTCGGTAACTCTTCCCAAAATCGTATCACAGTCACTAAAAATGATCGTTCTCAGTAAATACACTTCTCAGAAAAATGAAGGGAGCAAGAAAAAAATCCAAATGTTTGGGAGATTTTTAACAGGCTGTAACTTCTAGAAAAATGGTCGTACAGCAAATAAAAAAAAGCAAATTGTAGCTCTAAGTGTCTAGTTTTTGGATCTGACTTTTTTTTTTGGAATTTTTTTTCGAGTAATTTTAAGAAAACCACCGAAAAAAAAATTTTCGAAATTTTTTTAGTTTTTTTTTTTAATCTACGGACTAGGAAAAAATGTTTTTGATTTAACCTTCATATGGACCAGATAACTTGTGTCTGGTAAATTATGTGTTAATTTGAGCTCTCCAAGCTCAAAGAGATAGCTCTTTGAACTCAAAAGTCTGATAGAAGTTTGATGAAACACTATTTTTTGAATTTTCAAACCGCAATAACTTTTGAATGAATTAACCGATTTTCACGCGGTTGGCAGCATTCAACGCAGTTTTTTAGCCTCATCAAGGATTTTCAAGTTTGAATTGATGAAACAAGGGAATTCGGAGTAATTACGAAAAAACACATTTTTGGGTTTTTGAATTTGTTTTTTAAATTGACCGGTAAAGCCTTTTAAAAGTTATTCCAAAAAATGTTGGAGTTATGTTAAGAAAACACTTGCTTCCAAATATTTCGTCGAGGATATCTCTCAAACCAATCAACCGATATTTACGTTCTTGGCGGCGATCGACGCGGATTTTTGAGCTTTAAAAATAATTTCATTTCATCAAAAACGATCCGAAAAGAAATATCGAAGTTATGTGAAAAAAAACACTTTTTTGGGTTTTCTTTCGTTCACGATATCTCTCGAACGAATCAACCGATTTTGACCAAATTTGCGGCAATTGACGTGGTTTTTTAAGGTTAAGAACTGATTAAAGTTTTGGAGTTGATCGATAGAGCCGTTTAAAAGTCATTCCTAAAACGACCTTCAAAAAAAATTTTTTTTTAAGTTTTTTTGAAATTTCTCAAAATCTATCGATCCGAATCGGTTCAAATTAACAGGAAATATAAGTTTGAGAGAACTCTTTAGAACGCCGTTTAGTAGGTTCCGATCGGTTTAGTCGTTCAAAAGTTATAAGCGGTTCACATTCTCACACACATACGTACATGCACACACACACACACACACACACACACACACATACATACATAAATCGCGCAAATGGATCAGACCTGACGCGCTGATAATCCGCCCTGCCGAAAAAGAGAAGTATTCCGAGATATTGCGCCGCATAAAGCGTGATGTCCCAGCAGACCAGGTTCGAAATACCGTCGAGAAGATCCGCAGGACGATGACCGGAGATATGCTGATCACGTTGTCAAGGAAAAGTGCTGACAAAGGCCAAGCCTTGCAGAGGACCATCACAGGAATTCTTCAAGACGATGCTAAGGTAGTCTGTAAAGGTCCACAGGAGACCATTGAGATTCGAGACATCGACGAAGAAACGACGAAGGAAGAGATCCAGGCCGCCCTGAAAGAGGAAGTTGGAAAAGATCATGAGATACCTCTAGAAGGAATAAAAATCCGTAAGGCTTTCAGAGGTACGCAGACGGCTGCAGTCACTTTACTTATGACCATCGCGCGAAAATTAGTGGAAGGAACCGGCAAGATCCATGTCGGGTGGGTTAACTGCCGAATCAAAGCGACGACGAGACCTATCCAATGCTTTAAATGCTGGCACTTTGGACATGTTGGGCCCCAATGTAAAAGCCAAGTAGACCGATCTAAACTCTGCATCAGATGTGAACAAGAAGGGCACCGTATCGCGGACTGTAAAAATTCTGCCAAGTGTGCAATATGTGCTGACCAGCAAGGAGCAAAGGACGTGGCTCACCATGTCGGCACCTACAGATGCCCGGTATATCAGGAGGCGCTCCAGAAGTTGACGAACAAATAAGCATGAGGATATTGCAGCTCAATCTCAACCATTGTGAAGCAGCGCATGACCTGCTCATGCAATCCGTGCGAGAATTAGAGCTGGACTTGGTACTGATAGCAGAGCCATATAAATACTTGAGTACCCAACCCTGGGAATCTGACAGCACATCCAAAGCTGTCATCTGGTCATGTGGCAAGCTTTCTTTCCAAAATGCAGTCGACAACAGCAATGCCGGCTTTGTAGCAGTATCAGTAGAAGGCATCCGCTTCTATAGCTGCTACGCACCACCTAGCCTCTCTACTGTCGAATTCACCGCATTTCTGGATCGACTTACCGAGGACGCGAAGCATTACCACCCAGTGGTAATAGCTGGGGACTTCAACGCCTGGGCAGTAGACTGGGGTAGCAAGAATACAAAAGCGCGAGGAAAGCACTACTGGAGGCCTTTACTACACTAGATGTGGTTTTGCTCAACAGTGGTGATACGCCGACCTACACCAAAGGTGACGCAAGCTCAATTGTAGACCTCACTTTTGTCAGTAATAGCCTTGCCAGAGGCGACTGCAACTGGAAAGTGTTGGACATCTACACTGCCAGCGACCATCATGCGATATTCTGGGAAATATCAAGCGACCAGAACCCCAAGAGACCAGTCAAGCAGTCTAACATCGTTGGTTGGAAGGTATAGTTGGAAGGTAATAGCCCTCGATGGTGATCCGATCAACACTGGATGTGCAGAAGAACAGACTAAGGACCTGATAAGGAGAGTAACACATGCTTGTGATGCCAGTATGCCTCGTAAACGTGGCATAAATTCGAGACCTTCGGTGCATTGGTGGAACGACCACATCAGCGTCCTCCGTAAAGAGTGTCATAAGAAAAGAAGAATCTCTCAGCGCGGCTATCAACGGCCCAACTCAGTAGAGCTGATCGCAGAGTACAAAAAGGCGCGTCGTGAACTGAATAAAGCCATCAAAGAGAGCAAAAGAAGATGCTGGAAAGAGCTTATATACGAGGTGGATAAAGACGTGTGGGGTAGGCCTTATAAGGTGGTTATGACCCACCTGAAAAAATAACAAATGCCATCACCTACGTATCCTCAACTTCTTCAGAAAATCGTCACTGCACTGTTTCCACAGCAACGCAACTACGATTACCAGTTGGCGCCAGGCAAATTGGACGACATCCCACCTGTCACTGAAGAAGAACTGTTGGAGGCTTGTAACCGTGTAGGGAATAATAAAGCGCCGGGATTGGACGGAATCCCTAATTTAGCCTTGAAAATCATCATAAAGGCAGCTCCAACATTATTACTAGACGCTTATAATGCATGCTTCAAGGAGGGGACTTTTCCTCGTAAGTGGAAACAGCAACGATTGGTACTGTTATCTAAAGGGAAGAAACCGCCAGAAGAACCGTCATCTTACCGACCACTTTGCATGCTAGATACGGCGGGTAAGATACTTGAGCGCATAATTCATCAACGAATAGATGCAGTAGTTGACCCACTCCTGGCAGACAACCAGTATAAATTCCGGAAAGGACGATCAACCCTGGACGCGATCAATCTGGTTGTTAGCACGGCTAAAGAAGCGATCGCAGGAACCAGATGAAAGGGTGGCACAAAGAAGTATTGCCTGGTGGCGGCATTAGACATTAAAAACGCCTCCAATTCCGTCAACTGGAACTGCATCATGCAAGCTCTTCGAGAGAAAAACGTTCCAGAATACCTGTGTAGAATAGTGGCCAGCTATTTCACCGATAGAGTTCTTAAATACGACACGAAGAATGGTCTAAAAGAGTACGATATTACCGGAGGTGTACCCCAGGGCTCTGTACTTGGTCCACTGCTGTGGAATATCATGTACGATGGCCTATTGAGATTGAAATTGCCAAGAAGTGTAAAACTCGTAGCATATGCAGACGACGTAACCGTAGTAATCGTCGCTAAACACCTTGACGAAATTAACAACATGTTCGACATCACCTGCGAGCGAGTCCATCGGTGGATGAATACGGTAAACCTGCATCTGGCTACACACAAAACTGAGGCAGTGCTTATATCCAGCAGAAAAGTGTTAGAGACCATCAAGCTGAAAGTCGGCGAACAAGAAATCACATCACAACCTTACATCCGATATTTGGGAGTGATACTTGATGCCCGTCTCAACTTTAAACAGCAAGTGGAACACGTCAGTGCCAAAGCGTCAGTAGTGAGGGCTAGTCTCGCACGACTGATGCCGAACGTCGGAGGCCCAAAGCAGAGCAGGAGACTACTACTATCATCAGTTGTCACATCGGTGCTCACATATGGAATATCTATTTGGGCAGACGCGCTGAAGTTGCAAGAATCATGGAGAAAAGCTGGACCAGTATATCAACTGAGCGCTGTAAGACTAGCCAGTGCATTCCGCACGATATCAGAAGTAGCAGTGTGTGTCATTTCCGGAATTCTGCCGCTTAGAGTTCTAGCTGAGGAAAGACGGAACCTTTACCAACGAAAGATGTCAACAACACTAAGTGCCGAGGAACTCAGAGCTGAAGAACGGCAGAACAGCATCGCACGATGGCAATCGCAGTGGGACGCCGCGACAACAGGAAGATGGACACACCGTCTCATACCGAAAATCGACGTTTGGATAAACCGGAGTCATGGCGAGGTCAATTACTATCTGACGCAGATGTTGTCAGGACATGGATGTTTTCGGACGTATCTTCACCGCTTCAAGCATGATGATTCACCGGAGTGCCCGTCCTGCCCAGGAATCAATGAAGACGCGGAGCACGTTTTCTTTGAGTGCCCACGATTTTACCCACAGCGCGATGAGCTGGAGATGATCCTGAAGAAGAAAATCCAACCAGAGACAATAGTAGAAGCAATGCTGTCATCAGAGGCTGCCTGGAACGCCGCAAACACGTTTGCAATAGAAGTCCTTATAGACTTGCGTTCCATCGAAAGAAAAAGAGCAAATGACAACAACTAGAAGAAAGGTAAAATAATACCTAGTTACCAGAAGGAAGAGCAGTCGCTATATCCTCCCCCCACGAAGTAATGCCTAACGGCGGTTTCCATGAGGGATTAGAGGAAAGAGGAAAGGGGTTTAGGGTTTAGTGGGTAGGGGCGTTAGCGTCGAGTTTTAGT
The DNA here is from genome assembly GCF_020080835.1 of Cotesia glomerata. NCBI lineage: Eukaryota > Metazoa > Arthropoda > Insecta > Hymenoptera > Braconidae > Cotesia > Cotesia glomerata. The sequence continues at coordinate 12,544,082 of NC_058162.1, forward strand.
ATGACGCTGTGTCGAGTCGCCACATATCCAGGCCAAACAGCTACGCCTAGAATCCGTAAAAAGGATTCCCCCCCCCCCCTAAGGGAAAAAAAAAACATACATACATACAGACATAGTGACAACATCGTAGGGGTAGTCAGGGAAGCTTCCTATGACCTTCAAACATCGAGATCTGATGAAAACTCGATTTTTGCAAAACGGGGTGAAAACAATAACTTCCCGATTTTTTAAAATCTTTAATTTTTTTAGCGGGAGGTTAAAAATGTAGCGACTCACTCTCTCACCGACAACCAATTAAAATAGAAATTTTTTTTATTTTTGATAAAAATCATGACCCTTTCAGAGCGAAATTCTTGCTCCTTTGATTTTTTCAAAAATTTAATCAAGTGGAAAAAAAAAACGGTTGGCTGGATTTAATTGAAACTTTGTAGGGTTTTTGTGGATATATTGAACAGTAAAAGGCACACTTAACATTAGTGGTTTCCGCAATATTTTTGATTAGGCGCTTGATTTTTCAAAAAACCGCAAATAACCCTATTTTGGTTGCTTTTTCAAATTCATGTAATGATTTTTTTTCAAAAATCGAAGCCAATCCTTTTAGGGAATTTATTAAAGTTTTCGAAACCAACCTTGAATTTTTTGTGCGATCATTGGTTGCTGAGATATTAGTAATCAAAGAAAAAATGATCTTTTTCCATTCAAACACCGATACCTCAACGAGAAATGCTCGTATCGAGATTTTTAAAAAACTAAATCAAAGATGAATACGCAAGTTATCTGGTCCATATGAAGGTTAAGTCAAAAAATTTTTTTCGGTGGTTTTCTTAAGATTACTCGAAAAAAAATTTCAAAAAATAAAACTCATATCCGAAAACTAGACACTTAGAGCTACAATTTGCTTTTTTTTTAGGTCGATATCATAGAAATCAATCTTTTGCATTGGACATGGTCCTTATGTCGGAATTTAGTTGGAATTTTGTCGTAATATCTCTTAACTAGTCGAGTAAAGCTCAAAAATAACGTTAGTTAAAAAATTTATATATGTATGTTTATATATATTTATATATATGTAATATAACGCGGGATGTTACCGTGATCGTGTCTACAATTCTTGATGAATCTAGATGAAATTTGTTAGACATATTCTTTGGATAATAACCTTGAATGAGCTCGGCAGCTCTTTAAAATTATCAAAATAGTGAAAATCACGTTTTTGGTAACTTCATTGGTGTATAACTTTTGATTGAAAAGAGATGGCTAATTTTTGATAAATTCATGTAAAAGTTCATGAAATTACCTTCAATTTGGCATATATAGCATTGACATTTTGACTATTTTTAGTTATTTTATCAAAGAGTTCTATTGAACCATTTTCCATTTAAATAATATGGGGTTTTGGCACGTTTTACAATTAATTTTTTTGTTTCTATGCCAGTTCATATATGACAATGGCAAATAAGTATCTTTGTAGAAAATTGAACGCTCTACAAAAACTTTCTCTTATTTTTTTTCGATAAATTTACTTGCTCAAAAGTTATTTAAGCTCAAAGTTTAACTCAAAATAATTTCTTCATTTTTTTTATTTTGGCCGAAAAATTGTCATTATTTATGTAAAAATTCATTGTTTATTGACAAAAATATCTCATTTCAACTGTATTATAGGTAAAATTAGCGTTAAATATTCCGATAACCAGAAAGTTTAATCTACAATCTGAGTTACTCTTAAAATTTCGCAATTCATTTGAAAAAATGTGACAGGATCTATAAATTTTTAACATATTAATGAACACAATTTATTTTATTAAACATTTTTTAGTGATATTTGGAAACTTCTTTTTATATCCACTTACAATTTGAATGACATACTGCACTGATAGAAGGATTTAGTTCTATTTAATAAGATTTAGTAACAAACCTTTCATTACCAAATATTTAGTAATAGGTGCTAAATCATTTATTAATTAAGGTAAAGGATACAGTTTCTGACCTTTCTAGAGTGATAGTTGAAGTTATACGACAATAATAAATATAAATTAATAATTTTATCAACTAGTTTATAGTTTTTAAAATGAAGTCGAATACGCAAAATAATTATTTTAGTTGAATAAATAATTTAAATTGATGTTTTAATAAATGACATCTAAGGCATCGGTTTCTGACCCTCAGAATTTCTTATGTGGCAGTTTCTGACCCTGGCAGTGATCTAGTATCTGACCCCTACATTAAATTTTGGCTACGTTATGATATACATATTAAGTTTACATAAATTAAAATCATTAATTAGATTAAAATATTCAATATTTATTATTAAAAATGAAGTTTTTTACATTTCAACTATTAAATAATTTTAGTCATGCAATAAAACACTTAAAAATACAAAACATTAAAATTAATTTTAAAAATTACTTCTTATTTTTTGTTGTGAAACATCTATAGCCACACGTAAAATCGATTTCTGGAGTGGCGACGCATGCCGTGGTGACGCGTCGCCACGCTATATGATGGAATATATATACAGTCTATATGCAGTAGTGTGTACGGTGTGGCGACGCGTCGCCATGCGCAATCGACTGTGCGATTCTCTCCCACTCGATCCGGCGTTAAGCCATCTCTCTCGCTACACTGAGCTCGGATACCTATAGTGTATATTCCGTAGTGTATACAGTGTTGTTTACTACAGTACACATAACTTGTGTTTTACTTGAAAACAAATTATTTTTCTGATAATAAAATGTCTGACCGTGATAATTTAGAGAGTGAAAGTGATCACCCTCCTGCAAAGAAAGCAAAATCACACTATGACACACTATTAAGTCATCAGTAAGTTAATTATATTTTTATAATTAAAGTATGCATTTATCTGTGCATTAAGCACGCGTATATTTGGTGTGTTTTGAGCGCCAGTAAATGTAAAATCTACTCTTTTGGTAGATTAAAATTCACATAAATTTCATTGCATATAATGTTTTTAAATTAATTATTAATTTTAATTTCATTCTTATTGAAATTAATGCATTAAAACAATTGCTTAGAGAATAAATTTATTAAGACTGACAGAATTGTATTTCAAAATCAGCTGATAGCGTGCAGCGCACGAATGTTTTTCTTATTTGTTATTAATATGAACATTAAAAAATTAATTAATTTTTCTAATCATAGTGGAATTTATAGTGAAACATTCATTATTGATATTTATAATTTACGATCTTCAGTAATATATTGAAATAACTAGCTAAGATTCTTGAGTTTACTAATATATTGAAGCCAATTTAAATTTTTCTGTTTATTTTAATAACATATTTTTTATAAATATTTCAGAACCCAACAATCATCACAGAGGTCACAAAATATTATTATTGAAACTGGACATCACCAAGATCAGTTAAACACAAGACATACTATTAATGTTATGTAAGATTTTATTAATCTAATAGTACCAGAATATACTAATTTTTATTTAAGCTTCTTTTAACACTTATATATTTTTTTTAGAGTAAATAATAATAAAAAAGAACGTCAAAAACGATACAGGAAGCAGAACAAAGACAAATTGAAGCAGCGTGAAGCGGAAAGAAGAGAACGCATCCAATATTCACAAAGTATTGCCAGACCATCTACCTCTTCAAACACGAATAGAATAGAACTGAATAATGAAGAAATAATTACTGCTCAAAGTTCATCTGGTTCGTAAAAAATACAACCATCATCCATTCAAAGAAATGATCAAGGTAATGAACTAAATGATCTCCAAAAAAAAAGAGAACGTCAACAAAGATACAGGGAGCAGAACAGAGATAAATTGAAACAACGTGAAGCGGAAAAGAAGAGGCGTCTACAAAATGCAGATGTGATTACAGAATTATCTACTTCTCCAAACATCGAATTTACAGAAATAATTAACGATCCAATAATAGACAAATTATCAATGTTCCTGTTTTTGTTGATACAATGGTACGATTACTTCCAAGAGATGTCAATGATGAACATTGCATTTATGTACATATTAAAAAAAAATGAGTCATAAAAGTAGTTTTGTTCATGGCTTAATTAGCATCGGATCAATTAGACAATGGTTGGATTATTTGATTTATACACCTTTATATCTGCATTATAAAATAACAGTTGATGAATCATTTTTTAATCAAGAAACACCACTGATTACAGAACATTGACGAATTTAGTGAAAACATCGATATTGAAGAAAGCCTAACTGCTCAACAACAAACTTTGGTATGGAATGAAGAAAAATATTTAAGATTAGCGCCAGGGCAATGCAATATCCCACAAAGTTTATTATTCGATGAGCATGCTGAAGAGCTATCGTTTCCAAGTATTTATATGGGACACTTTAGAAAATTTAGGGATACAGTCAAAGCTACACCTTTTATGATGGCATCTAAGGAACTGCGACGTAAGGGTCGGCAAGGAGTCAATCCCTATCATTTGTTATACAGGGTGTCCCAGAAGTAACGGACGCCATTGTAGCATCTGATGAAAAAAATAATTCTGAGATGAAAAGTCCTTTTTTAATTAACCTCATAGATAATTAATTATCAATTAAAAATAACGTCTCTTTATTTGTTAGAGAAAGAGCGCTAGTGTCCAGTAAAGTACGTGCCAAACAAAGACACAACTAACTGTATGACTAACTAGCTTCTATAGCTAACGTAGTCACACATATTTACTTACACATTCACACGTGCAAGCGTCTTCGTTTTAAACGCACTTGACTGGACACTAGTGCTCTCTCTCTAACGCATAAAAAGACGTTATTTTAATTAATAATTAATTATCTATGCGTCTGATTGAAAAATAGCTAAGGACTTTTCGTCTCAGAATTATTTTGTTTATCAGATGCTACAATGGCGTCCGTTACTTCTTGGACACCCTGTATATGGCTGTAAAAATAATGAGACTGCGAGTTCGTGACTGTTTAACGATCGCGTTTAGACATGTTGGTACAGATACCAATATAACTAAGGAACAAGTTCAATCCGAAGAGTATATTCATAGCTGTATAGAGTCTAATTTAGCTTTTCTACGGTCAATCCCGAATTCAGTTTGGTATTGTTCTCTAAGAAAAAAAGATTTATTCGCAATGATTTGGCAGCTAGGGAAGCCAACTGCATTCATGACACTAAGCGCAAATGAAATAGGGTGGCCGGATTTATTAACATTGTTACATAAATTAGCTGAAGAAAAAGAAGATATGCAAAATTTTATCGCATCGGAACTAAGTTTTATCCAAAAAAGTTCATTAATTAACAACGATGCTGTAACATGTGCTATTTATTTTAACAAGTTAGTTAATGTAATAATGACAATTTTACAATCAAAGAAGTTCAGTCCTTTTGGTAAGTTTAGAGTTATTAACTACTTTTTGAGAATTGAATTTCAATATCGAGGATGTCCACATGCGCATATTCTTTTATGGCTGGATAATGCTCCCACAGATATTCTTGGAGAAGAATCAAGCAAAAATCATTGATCAAGCAAAAATCATTGAATCAAGAATCATTGCAAAAACAAGCTATAGAAATGATTAACAGTTTAGTATCAGTATCAACGTCGGAAGCATCGGGAAACATAAAATTACTTACGCATAAGCATACCTTCACGTGCTACAAAAAAATTGGCTCTAATTCTGTGCAAATGTACCGATTTGAAGCACCATTTATGCCTTGTAAATCTACAATGATTTTAATACTGATGGAAAAAACGAATCCACTTTACAAAGAACACTTGAAAAGATATAATGAAATTAGAATTAACTTAGAAAGTAATGACTATGACAGTATTGATGATTATTATGAAAGTAATAATATCAGATCAGATGAAGAATACAAAGATATACTAAGATCTGGTATTAGTAGACCAAGAATATTCTATAAACGACGTCCGTCCGAAAAATGGCACAATACTTTCAATCCATTTGTTTTTAATGTCTTAAAGTCAAATATGGATTTTCAGATAATTACTGAAGAATATTCTTGCGCAGCATATGTCGTCGAATATGTCAATAAAACCAACAGAGGCATTAGCAATTTACAACGCAAAATGATAGAAGTTATGAATGAGAATCCAGAATTCGATATTGTTGAAATAACTCGTAAAATGAGCGTTGACATGCTGAATACTATTGAGATGAGTACTCAAGAAGCTGCTTGGTATCTTTTAAGGTTACCAATGTCTAAATCGTCAGTAGCGGATCAGTATATTAACACTTGTTGGCCTATTGAACGACAGAGGATAAGAAAAACACAAAAACAAATTGATGAACTTGATGACGACTCTACTGATATTTGGAAGGAAGATTGGCATGACAAGTATCAAAAACGGCCAGAAGAATTGGAAGGAATTTCTTTAGTCCAATTTGTTTCAAACTATACTAAAAACAGAAAGGGAGAGTACATCAGAAAAAAGCAGCCTCAAGTTATTCGTTATAGAAATTATGACATGACTCAGGATTACAACGAGTACAGAAGAGAAATGATGACCTTACATATACCATTTAGAAATGAAGACACAGAAATATTAGCAGATATGAAATTCACAACTATATATGATGAACACGAAAACGAAATTTTAGAAAAAAGAAAAGAATTTGAGTCAAATATTGATATTCAAAACACAATTGATATATGCCGACAATTATGTCATGAAGGTAAGCTAATAGATGACGAATCAGAAGCTCGAGACATTGCTACAAGATTTCCAGAGCCAAACCCCTTTGAAGAATTGTACAGAAATCCGAATACTGCGGTTAATGATTTACGTATAGCTACGCTTAAAAACTTGGGAGCAATAGCCAAAAGAAGAGAAAATATCATGAGTAATGATCGTTTTTGCGAACTCATGAGAAGCGCTAATGAAAAACAGAAAGATTTGCTGCTACACGTCATTCATCACAATTTATCTGCAGAGAGATGACCTTTACAATTATTTTTTACTGGGCCAGCTGGATGTGGAACAACCTTTGTAATAAAATTGATAATGGAAGTATATAACAGATTTTCTGATAATGATGGGTTCTGCAATTCATACATTACGTGTGCTTCGACTGGTAAAGCTGCAGTAGCTATTAACGGAACAACTGTTCATACTGCATTAAAAATATCATTGTCAAAACTAATTCCGTTGTCAATAGAAAGAACACAACAATATCGATGCTTATTTAAATATGTCAAAGTTTTAATAATTGACGAAATCAGTATGATTGGTGCCAAGCTCTTGAACCAAATAGACGTAAGACTAAAGCAAATAACCGGAAATTTTGATGAAAATTTTGGTGGTCTAGACATTATTTTTATTGGAGATTTGCGACAATTACCTCAAGTCCGTGCAACTCCAATCTATAAGCAGTCTAAACAACGGATGATTGGACTCTTACTTTGGCGAGGATTAAAATTCTACGAATTAACTCAAATAATGCGTCAAGATAACGAAATGTTTGCTTCTATTTTCACAAAAATTGGCAGTGGTATTATTTTAAATGATGATGAATTAGCCGTTATCGAGTCTAGATTTTTTACGAAGGAAGAAGCCTTGCGCCTGTGTCCAAGTGGTGTACGATTATTTCATGATAATGCATCAGTTAACGCATATAACGTACTAGCTTTACAAACTGAAAATAAAATAGATTCAATTGCAATGGACATTATTTCTGGTTGTACTAATCATGAGCAAGAAGCAAACATGAGACAAAAATTACACAAGTTGTCAGTGATTGATACTGGAGGTTTGCCATACGAAATCATTTTTGTTATTGGAAATCCGAACAAAAACAGTTTCACTGTAAAAAAAATCGCGCCAAGTCCACGTTCATAAGACTATTAAGAAAAAAAAATTTCTTATTTCTTTACAAAAAGATATAAAATAAAAAATTAAAAAATTCAAGTAACCGATATGATTGTATTTGATTTTCGGGAATTAAAAAAAATTTTATTGCAAATTTGAAAATTAAAAAAAAAATTTTGGAACGTATTTAGTGTGCGTGGTTGCAAAATATTTTACTTTTAATGAAATTCGTAAAATCTATTTACTAGAACTTTAAAAAAATTGAAATACACAATGACGCACACCAAGTACGTTCCAAATTTTTTTTTTTAATTTTCAAATTTGCAATAAAATTTTTTTTAATTTCCGAAAATCAAATACAATCATATCGGTTACTTGAATTTTTTAATTTTTTTATTGCAATTTTTTATAGCAAACTATCCTCTTGAAGCTACAGTTTATGTAAAAATAATTGCAGCGCACCCTGGCGGGTGTAGATGCAAGCTGTGAAATTTATTTTTTTAACTGTAGTTTCCCATCTATTGGAGGATTACCATGCATTCTCGAATTACTTAGTCTGTGGCATGTCACTTTTTACATTGAAAAAAAGTCAGGATCGAAATTTTTGAGCTTGCTATAGTTTGTGCTGATAAAATTTAATAATTTCAAGTAAATTAATGGTTATAATTGAATATAATTAATTGATATCAGTAAAATAAAGTATGAATTACTGTTATAATATAAAATTTAGGAACAAGAAGTACCGTAGAATTAAATAAAATTTTGTAACCTCAAAATACCGTTCTGTTTACAGTAAACATAGTCGGTAGTCTGGCACTCCGTTTACAACGGATTTGAACGGAACTTGGCGCCAGATTCTACCGAATCTGTGGATATATTATTACAACTAACATAGACGTGGTAAACGGTTTAGCTAACGGCGCCGTTGGAAAGCTGGTTCATATAGAACAAAATGATGAAAATCAAGTAACTCGCATATGGCTCGATTTTCCAGATAAAAACACTGGCATGGTGGCTAGAAGAAAAGCCGCTGCCTTTCTTGCGGAACATAATATCGATAGACGTGCAGTACCTATCGTTCGTCGAACTTCAAGTATACCACTCAATAATAATAAAACCATTTTGCGAAAAAGAAATCATTTTCCATTGATATCAGGATGTGCTATGACTATTCATAAGTCTCAAGGAGGTACATATGACGAGGTGGTCAATGAGTATAGTAAAAGTCATTCTATTTCATTACTTTACGTAGCTTTAACACGAGTAACAAGTCTTGAAGGGTTGTTTATATTGTGACATGGGAAAAATTTTCCATGTCGAAAGATTATTTTGATTAATAGTTTAAATTTATTTTCTTTTATGATTTAATTATTTTGGCTCAGCTGAAGGAAGGCGGAGATTCAACGCGACTGTGTCGCCCCAAACGGTCTCCTGATCAGAGTGCGAAGCTCGAGGTAAGACAGGTGGGAGGGAAAAGCGCCGAATTTAAAAAGTATGCATGAATGAGTGTGAATATTGTAAAGAGTATGATAGAGTGAGAGCGAAAATATGTTAGAGCGATCAGACGAACCCGACAATTTCACGGAGCCATCATCGACCAGCGTGACATCTGGAGGAGGACCACGGCGAGTGCGAAGCAAAATTTGAAACCGACGAATGACGACGGCGTTTGAGCAACTTGAAGTCGAGCGAGGCACCATCTGGATGCCGTAAGCCGAACCGAGTGACATATCGACCAATCATCGATCGCAACGGAGTACTGGATGCACCCCGTAATACAACGGCCGGCTAGAAGAAGCCGTGAGCTGATTGGATGCGAGTTTTTGGAACGAACCGAAAAGTAAAGAGCATGTGTTGCCGAGAAGGCAGCTATATTAACTATCAATTCTAATCTGGACGCTGTACCTGTTGGTCGACGATCATTCTGATATGCCATTAACGAGATACTTTTACCGTAATTAAAAATTGGTGGAGTGATAAAATATTGCCGGTAATTAAAATTGTTGTATCGCTGAGAATATTTTTGACGATCGTTTGAGCTGGTGGATTATTACCGAGTGCCAAGGTATTTTGCCAGCACGTGCAAGTGGGAGACGCCATCGCCGAGAGATCGACGCCAGTCCGCCAGCCGTCCCGCCAATTAAGTTCGCGCCTTTTGACGAGCCAACACCGACTTCAAGGAGTTTACTGCGGCCACAGGGTGAGTTTGATCGATAATTCTAGCTTCAGGGTATCCTCACCGCGACATCGCGATCAATTTTAGTAAATTTCACCAGTTTGATTTTTGGTGTAATTTTTTTTTGTGTTAATATTTTTTTTTACGAAAGTAATTATTGAATTCCTTTCGGATTATCGAGACGTGTGTAACGACACTCTGAGGCCCGGTACCATTGGGTTGTGTGAACTTGTGAGTGTGTTCGTGACCTCACCACGTGGGAATTGATACCGTGCTTTAGATCCGTGTTGTTTATTTTTATGATTACTGAATTGGACGTTCGATAAATTTGGAGTTGTTACGACAACTAGCCCGACCGACGCGCCATATCCGAGCGCGAGCTCAAATTACCTCGAGCTTCTTCATTTACCCTCGACTTAATTGATTTACCGACCGTGAGTGTTACCCGCCGCGAGCCGCCGAAAATTTGAAATAATTAAGTGTGTCAAAATTAATTTCGATGAATATTTGAATTTTTCTTTTGTTGTTTGCGGCGACAATTGAACTTATTGTTAGTTATAAGTAGGGCCAGGGACTTTGTTGGAAGGGGGAAAACTAACACATACATAAAAAAAAGTGAATAACACGTGCAATTAAAAGTAGTCGGTATTTGGTAATGTTCAGGTATAATAACGACTAAGTTCAGATGGCAGCAAGAACTGTCAATTGAAATATCAGAACCTCACCAAATCTACACGGTTTTTATTATAGGCTTAAGGGGCATACCTAGTGAGAAATTTAAAAAAAATCGATTTTTTTTGTTTCATATTTCGATAGGTTATACCTTTAAAAATAACATACTAAAATTTTTAATCGATATCTCAAATAGTTTTCGAGTTACAGCCATTTCTAGAGTAGTTGCTCGGCAGTTAGAATAGGATCATTTGGTCTTTAAACGCGTTTTTCTCGAAACAGCATTTTTCGAATTTGCTGCAGCGATTACTCGGAGACAAATGATCCGATCACTATGAAATTTTTTTCTGCATGTTCTATATAGTTCTCCATACAATTACCTAACAGTTTTTTGATCTGATCAAAAATCGAATTTTGGCAGGCCAAAAACGACTAAAATTTTGGGTAAAATTCAAATTTTTTTTTAGAACGCCGCCATTTTGTCAATTTTTGACATTTTTTTCTGCCGTAGGTCATTGTACGGGCAATATCGTCTAGTTCCACGAGAACTTTTTTTTTTATTTCATCAACGGGGAAGGCCGGAATCATTGCAGCAGTGGAAGACTTTTTTTTTAGCACCGTCGGAGATTGCGTGTAACTTGAAAAATATCTAATTTTTTTCTTCAAAAATTTAACTGTGTATTCTTAAAATATCTATGAATATATCCTTAAAATTTTGAAACAATTGATACAGTAGTTTTTTTTTAATTCCCAAAAATTGCCTTTTTTTAAGGCTGTCACACTAGGTGTGCCCCTTAAAAGGTTTATCCGACTTTTGTATTTTTTAAGTAGCCACATACTCCTGTAATATCGGAGGTTTGATGAATGAAAAAATTTACAATTCAGAGGTCAATGGCGCATTCGCGACAATATCCCCAATTAAAAATAAAAATTGATTTTTAAAAAATAAAATTTTTATCCACTGCCACAACACCGCTGCACTACAGCCGTTCGGAAGACAAAATCGCCGTAACACGAAATCTTTATTCTCGACTCGCATAACCGCAACACCGCCGCAATACAGCTGCACGCTGCTTGATGTTATTCAAATCGTCACCGCAACATCACCGCAACACCGCTGCAACACTGCTGTACCCCAATGCTAAAGCATAGCTACAATTTCACGAAAAATTGCATCATAATTAATTTATCACGCAATAATTAATTAATAAATAACTTGAACATAAATTTTAATGTAAGACCTATTGTTTAATCTCCTTTTATCCAAATGCCTAATATTCAAACGAAAAAAAAAATTTAAATCAGGCCAAAGTACCGCGAAATTATTGATTCTTTTTAGTCGTATTATTGAAGTATATTTTTAATTCTGTCCCCTGGGTTGAACAGAAGCGGCACGCCTATCGAAATACCCTGGAAAAATTTTATATAATGATTAAACTGCGATGGGATTCGAACCTGGGTCGTTTGCATGAAAGTCTCGAACATTACCAACTGCGCTGCAAGTCGTAGTTAACTAAAAGAATTTAGTTTAGCTATTTGAATGATCAACAAATATTTTATTCCAATGTATACCACCAAACGAAGGTAGTGCAGTGGTATTACGGCGGTGTTACGGCGGTATTGCGGCAGTGTTGCGGTGGTGTTACGGCGGTGTTGCGGCGGTCGATCGAAATTTATTATTTTCTAGTAGAAAATTATAATTTAATTTTTACTCGGAACAGTGCAGCCGTGTTGCGGTGATGTTGCGGAAGTGTTGCGGCAATCACAATTTTATTATTTCGTCACAGATTTGTTGCAGCTGTGTTTCGGCGGTGTTGCGGGATTTAAGAAGTATTTTAGAAATATTTATTACAGTGCAGCTGTGTTGCGGTAGTGTTGCGGCAATTATAATTTTTTTATTTTATCACAGATTTGTTGCGGCTGTGATGCGGCGCTGTTGCGGCTATTTTATGTTTTTACTCGGGTCGACATGTCATTTGAATTGAACACGAAGCGATGTACAGACAAAAATAAAAAAATAGACAAAATACAAGATGAGAATGAAGACAAAAATCAAGACTAGAATAACGACAAAATCAAAGACAAAATTAAAGACAAGAATTAAGACAAAATTCAAGATTAGAATTACAAAAATCAAGACAAGATTAAAGACAAAATTAAAGACAAAATCAAAGATAAGAATAAAGACAAAACAATTTTAGAATTAATAAGGTATTATTAGACAGAAATCACAATTTTTCTTATGAAAATAATTGTTCTTGCCATGAGAAAATTTTTGTGATCGAGTTTGTCGACGAAAATTTACTTAAGCTAAGTTTACATTTTTCTTGAAATTTAATTTTTGGATCAAACATTTAATTTCTTGTTTAAAGTTTGACATTTTCTGAAAAAAGAATTTACTTGCTACTGGCTTGTAGGATGACCACTTACCCTAAGAAACAAAGTCAAAGTTACAGGAAAATTCTGTTCTCGATCTTTAACTATCTCCCCACTACAAACTCCAGCAGTAAAAGTCCGGCCTGTTTGAACTTATGTAGATAAAAATAGATTTTTTTCGGGCATTGACGACTCAGCGCAGTAGCTCGAAACTTTGCTTAATAATGGACCAGTCGTGGGTTCGAACTTCTATAAGCTCACAAACAATACTTTTCAAAAATTTTAATTTTATAATCTTTCGACAGAAATATTGAGCCACGACTACAAATGTTTTTGAGACAAGAAAAGCTACTTGAGCCAAAATACAAGTCTATTACAGCAAGAATCTAAAATTTCTCAGGACAAGAAAATTTTTTTAAATTTATCAAAATCCTGGTGGCACCAATTAATTTAATTAAAAAAATCTTGTAGGGCCCATCTTTTACAATTAATGAGGTGACCAATGGATGAGACAACTCGCTTCGTTTCAAGAAAATTTTTTACTTTATTCAAATAAGTCGTTTTTTCTGTGTATTATATTAACAACCCGTTTAGAATTATGAATTTACATTATCTGTTACTTTTCATAGTACTTGAAACAACGTGAAGTTCATTATTTAATTCAAATTGATATTTATTTTTCCGTTGCTTATCTGTCAGTCATTCGTTCTGTCTTGCATTCGGAAAAACATTTAATCATTTTCTTATTAAAAAAGGGCGATTCCACGAAAAATTTGACATTCCTCTGAGATTTTCTGAGTATTCAATTTGAGTACCGAATTCTTGTTTTTATTTGATTGAAATGGATAATCCTGAGCAAGCCGTATTCCTTGAAAAATGGGCACAAACTCAAAATAGGCTTCATATTCAACCCGGCATATTTCAGGCAATCTCTCTACTTTTATAGTATTATTATTCCAAAATTTGTAACTAGAATGACGATAAAATTTGAAGTTAGAATAAGGAAAAAATAAAAGACAAAATTTTTTTTTATTTACCAAAATTTTAGACTGAAGCCTTAGCTCCCTAATAGCCTTACATATAAATGAATACATAGTAATATTTTCTCTATTCTAGCTTTGAATTTTGTTGTTAATTTTATCTTTATTCACGATTAAAATAAAGACGAAACTATGACGTGAATAAAAATAAAATTAAAGACGAAATTTGAGGTTACAATCAAAACAACATAAAAGACAATAATATAGACAAAATTCAAGACAAGGACGAAGACAAAATTAAAGTTGGGCCCTTAAGGCTTGGCGCAAGTCTGCCAAGCCATTTAACGACTGCGGCTGGGGTCCCCAGTCTTGGCGCTAGTCTAGCAAGCTATCGAATGGCCGTAGCTGGGGGTCTCCAGTCATGGTGCAAGTCTAGTAAATGATTCAATGGTCGGGGCTGCTAAGTTCCCCAGGCTCGGCGCAAGGCTAGTTACTGATTCAATTGCCTCGGCTGGGTTCCTTAGGCTTGGACCAAGACTGGTAAATAATTCAATGGCCGAAGCTTGGTTCCTATCTGGGAAACTAGAATAAAGATAAAATTAACGTTAAAATTTGAGGCTAGAATAAAGACAAAAATAAAGATCGAGTTATAGACAAAATTTATGACTAGAATAAAGAAAAAAATTCGGAAATTTTCTGTCATCTCAACGATGTTATTTTTGTTACTCTGCTAATTTGTATTTTAAATAGGTTTGCTTCTTGCATGTCCGATGTTTACTATGTTGCTCTGTTCTACGGATAATCTCTACTAACAGTATACAACGTCATTGTGAAACGTTGAAACATTTGAAAGCCGTTGAGCTTCTTAATCAACCCCAGGGTCCGTCAGAAGAGTCGTGGCAATCTTGTTCAAATCGGGAAAATCCGTTCTTCAAGGAACTTACTGAGTTTTTCATGGCGAGTGATATCCCGATCGACAAATTAAATAATCCAGTTTTTGTACAATTCATGGAACGCTATATTCGTCGTCCACTTCCAGACGCGCGCACTCTCAGAGAAACTTATGTTCCGAAAATCCACGAAAACATCGTTGCTATGGTTCAATATGAAGTGGATGACAACCCCATCACTATCTCTGTTGATGAAACAATGGATGCGGTGAAGAGGTGCGTTTTTCATGCCATTATTTCTCCCCTTTACCTACATGCGCCAGGAATACCAAGGCTTATCTATGAAGATTTTTATGATGTTGGAAATGCTGAAACCGTCGTAGAGTTTTTAAATAACAGCTTGAGGATCTTGTGACCGGAAGGGATTCAACACAATCGCGTACTGCTCTTTGTTAGTGACGCTGCCCCTTACATGGTGCGAGCGGGGAACTTATTGCGGCAAACTTACCCGAAACTCAAACATGTAACTTGCCTTGCTCATGGGCTACATCGAGTCACTGAAACCGTGCGTGAATGTTTTCCGGAAATTAATGGTATCATTACTAATACTAAATCTGTGTTTAGTAAAGCACCATTGAGGGTGAGACTGTTCTATCAGATGTGTCAAAACATCGTGTTGCCTCCTGCTCCAATCATTACCCGATGGGGTACGTGGATGAGAGTGTGTTCTTATTATCACGAGAATTATAATCAAGTCAAACAAGTAATCGATGCACTGCAACCCGACTCCCAAAGTGTTAGGAACGTTCAAGATTATTTTGAGAGACTTGAAAATCAGCAAGATTTTACTAACATTCACTTAAATTACTCTGTCATTGCTGACTCAATTTTACGTTTAGAAGAACAAGGTCTGGGATTACATGCATCTTGTCAAATTGTCCGTGAAGCATCTGTAAATTTATTGGAGAATCGAACTGTCGACGATCAAGTGAAATTAAAACTGATAGAAGTGTTAGCTAACAATCATGAATTTCACACTACTATTGCATTAGCCGAAAAATGTTTAGTTGAAAATAATTTTGCCATTCTGCCGAACAATTGGGATGCTAACGATGTAAGACATATGGCATTCGCTCCAATTGTATCTTGTGATGTAGAACGGTCGTTCAGCCATTTCAAAAATATACTTCGTCCTAACCGGAGAAGTTTTACATGTGAAAATTTAAAAAAATTTGTTTTAGTGCATTACAATAAAATTTGAAATTATTAATTGTTTTAAAAAAAGAGTTATACGAATAAGTGATCTTTGTCAAAGGAATCGAGATTTTTTTGTTTTGTTTTATTAATAGCTATGTTCATTCTGTCTTCAAGCTCACGGTAACTCTCAATTTGACAGGATTTCAAAGTTCATAACATAAAACTAGTTCAATAAATTATCCTCAATCATATATTCCAAAATGAAATATTTAGTTCTCTGGAAAAAAGATAAAACTACGAGTGTGATTGATGATACGGACATCAACAAGCACGCGACTGATAATTTTATCACCGCTCGATGGGGTCGGATATATATGGCCGCAAAAATAATCGCTAAAAGTGGTAAGATTGGAAAGATTTTCATTTGTGTACTTAGAATATAAACGTGCATATTTATGTATTTAAAAAAAAAACATTTATTGCAGCTGACGATAAATTCCTGAAAAAATTGATTGTTGACACTGATGGGATTGTAATAGGGCTTGAACATGGTGCTGGGTTTGCTGCAGATGCTGGTAATATTGGCGGTCTTGTTGCTGTTGGTCATGTTGGAGGCGTTGGCGAAGCTGACTACTTTGAAGTTGTTGCTGATGCCAGTCACATTATCAGTGTTCCTGGTGACGATCATAGTGAAACTATTGCGGAAACTAATCTCAACGAAGTTGTTGCTGATGCCAGTCAAGTTGGTGGTGTCGATAGTGCTAGTCGTAATGGCGTTGCTGATGCTGGTCGCTTGGCAGATGTTGCTGATGATGGACACGGCGGAAGTGTTGCTGATGCTGGTCATTCCATCAATATTTCTGGTGACGCTGGTAGCTTAGAAGATGTTGCTGTTCCTGGTCATGGTGGAAAAGTTGCTGAAGCTAATCTTCATGACGGTGTCTCTACTAACGGTCACGTTAGCAGTTTGCTGATGCTGGTCACGATGACGATGGTGCTGAAGTTGGTCATGTTATCAGTGTTGCTGGTGATGGTCACAGTGAAAATATTGTGGAAGCTATTCTCCACGAAGGTGTTGCTGATGCCAGTCAAGTTGGCAGTATTGACGGTGCTAGTCTTAATGGCGTTGCTGATGCTAGTCGCTTGGAAGATGTTCCTGATGCTGGTCATGGTGGAGGGGTTGCTGAAGCTAATCATGATGATGTTGTTGCTAATGACGGTCACGATGACAATGTTACTGACGATAGTGATGATTACGATGATGATGATGATGATGATGATGATGATAATGATAATGACGATGAAGACGATAGTGAAGATAATGAAAGTGACAGCGACAGTGATAATGGTAAAAATAGTGAACATCAGGGAAATTCAATGATCGAGCTCATAGAAAACAGTCAGATTTTTATTAAATCAAGATCCCTTAAGTCGATCCGTAAGACGTCGAAGAATGAGCCCAAGAAAATGGTCACTCTGTTATTGTTGGAATTAGTTGGCTGCGAAAAACTCGAAGGCATGTCCTTGAAAGGTAAAAAGGGGTATTTACCTTTGCCAGAGAACATTGTGAAATGCGTAAAAAGTAATCTTTTTTCTTCTTAAATATTTATTGCATCAATTATTTACCTGGACAAAAATGTTCAGACATGACTATTCTTGCTCATGTATAATCAGGCCTGAAATTAGCATAATCATGCCTGATCAGGTCTTTTCATGTCCTATCATTTTCAATATATGATTAGGTCTGAGGATTCATGCCTGTTCATGCAGGATCAGATCTAAAGACTCATGTCCATGTAGGATTAGGCCTGAAATTAGGCGTGATTATGCCTGTTCCTGCATGATTATGACTGATCAGATCTGTTCATGCTCAGTAATTTTTTATGTCTGAATATATCTGGTCACACCTAATTATTTTTTCCCGGGTAGTCAAGACAAATGTCAATCATGTTGTTTCGTATATTTTTTCAGAATATACCTTCACGAGAGCTTATCCAAATAAAAAAATAAGTAAGGCGAAATTCAAGAGGTGTGTGACTCTTTTTTTGGGAAATTTAAGAGCCCAAAAAAAGAAAAAAATTCTACAACAATGAAGACTTTCCGAAACTTGTTATGATGTTCTTTTTTTGTAATAATTCTATCCATGTTTCTTAATTTTGAATTTGCTATCATTATCTGATATTTGTAAGGTAGTAGCAACAATTAGTTTGCCATTAATAAAATTAATTCTATTATTAAAATAAAACTGTAAAATCTTGTAACTTATTCTTCTATTTTTTATCAAGGTAGTTCTTTCCCGAGGTATAGTTTATGCTACTACTGTTTTTTTCACTTGCTATTGCTGCTTCTTTCACGGACTATCGATAACTCACTTTTACTCATGATAGTTTTTGTTTACTTTACTAGTTTATTGATAATTTCCAAGAAACTAAATAGTAAATAATTCCCTAATTGGAACATAACACCATGGAAAACAAGCACCACAAGTATTGTTAACAATACTATTTTCTCACACATAACACCCTAAAAAACAAGCACCACAATTATTTTTAACAACAATATTTTCACACACATAACACCCTGAGAAATAAGCTTCGCCCCTGAATTCCTGAGCTTTCATCCGGAATATTTTCCCGTGTCCACTTTTTCCGGGTCTATTTTTTCCGGGATTTTTTTTTCCGGCGATATTTTTTCCGGAGATATATTTTCCGAGGACGATTTTTCGAGGATATATTTTCCAAGATATTTTTTCTGCGGCAATTTTTTCAGAGATTACCCTGCCAGCCATCCCTACAACTTCCCGCTATCTACACTGATAAAAAAATGACTCAATAGTCAAACTCTTGAACCAAGAATTCTATTTTGAAGAAAATGATTTTCTTGAGTCAAGAAAATAAATTCTTCTGCTAAGAAAATTTTCTTGAGTCAAGAATTTATTCTCTTGACTCAAGAAAATCATTTTCTTCAAAATGGAATTCTTGGTTCAAGAGTTTGGCTCTTGAGTCAAGCCAACTTTTTTATAAGTGTATACTCAAAGCGTGCTAAATGAGTTCAAAAGTACATTGTTGAGCTCGCAGAGCTCAACACGTCGACATCGATGATTTTTTAGCTTTTCGGGCTCAAAAATTCTTTTTAAACTTTTGCATCAATGATATCTCACAAACAAATCAACCGATTGTAGCTCGCGAAACGGCATTCAACGTTGTTTTTTGAGGTTGGGGGCTGATTAGGTCATGGAATCAATTGGTGCAATATCCGAAAAGTTATTTTCAAGAAACATCATTTTTTAAATTTTCTTTCAGTTTTTTGACATTTCTTAACACCTGCCGGCCCGAATCAGTTTTAACTCTCACGAAATCTAAGTTAGATGTAACTCATTGAAAAGCCGTTTCTTAGTTCCGATCGGTTTAGTCGTTCAAGAGTTATAAGCGTGTCACATACTTCAGTCAGAAAAATTAATCTTTTAAAGTAAAGGAAATTTTTTTATCGGCTCAGACTGATGGTGCTGTTTGCCGAGTGCATTACTTGTACCAAAGAAAACTTTACTTGGGGCAAGAAATTTTTAATTTCTCGCTAAAAATTTAAAATTTTTGAAAAATCGGGAAGTTATTGGTTTTAACCCATTTTTCGAAAATCGAGTTTTTATCAGTTCTCGACGTTTTGAGGCCCTAGGAAGTGAACAAAACTAGTGGCGATTTAAAGAGTATCATTGCTCTTTAATTTCCTGAAAATTTGAACCAGTTTTGTACGCTAGATTTTGAGAAAACTCAAAAATAAAATTTTGAAAAAATTTTTTTTTGAAATATCTTTTAAACGACTCAACGGATTAATTCCAAAAACTAATCAGCTCTTAATTTCAAAAAACCACGTCGATCACTGTTGACCTGGTCAAAATCGGTTGATTCGTTCGTGAGATATCGAAAATGAAATATTTATATAAAAGTGATTTCTCACAAAGAATCTCAAAGATTTTTCGAATAATCGATTATGTACTCAGAAGAATATTTTTAGGTTTCAAAAAACTGCGTCGATTGCCTTTTTGAACACCAAAATCGAACAACGCTTTTAAAAGTAACGGTTTTTACAAAATTACCAAAAAAAAAGTTTTTTTAACATAACTGAAATTTTTGGTCTTATCGATTTCGTTTTCTGCACAACATTTTCAATACTCAAGAAACTACGTCAAATAGCATTTCAAAAATTAAAATCGGTCAATTTGTTCGTAAGCTCACAGAGCTCAACAATGCATTTCTAAGCTTATTTTGGCGCGCTTTAAGTGTAGATTGCGGGAAATTCTAGGGATAGCCTGCAGGGTCAACCGTCTTTTCGAATTTTTTTCGTCAATGAAGTTAATAAGCTCTCATCTCAAGAAG